>NC_091152.1:30591737-30712922 GCF_040958095.1 Procambarus clarkii | reverse complement strand
GAGTGTCTAATATAGTGGAAATTAATTAAATTTTTTCAAGTTTATTCTAGTAGTCCGTTCATTTAATAATTAACGTAACCTTTTTATGTAGATTATAAGTGCGCATATATAGTTTGTTCAACATCGTATACAGTGTTTGTTTCACAAGTGATGATTAGTAGTCGATGCCGGCTGCGTATTTCCATCTGTCCGCATATAAATGTTACGAATGAGAGAAGAGGATAATATGACTAAAGGAATTCATTCATTGGGGTAGGTAGTCAGCGAGACACTGACACCGACAGCTGTCATCGTCTGTCAACAAGCTTCGGTAATTTATGGTCTTCACTGGGGCTGTGGAACGCGGTGACCGACGTGAATGAAGAGTAGTTCCGGTCTAGATGTTCAAGAGGTTTAACATAAAAGGTTAGAGATTATTGAGCGAGTGATTAGTTGTTGAGATCGGGGTTGTGTTAAAATTTCACCGCAATCGCTTGGCGGGATCAGAACTTTGCCTGTTTTCCCCAGGTAGGGTTAGGTTGCGAGGTTTACCGAGAATATGTCGTGTGATAAGCACATGAAGCTCAGGAGTAAAGGTATGGTAGACGACGAGGCTACCGGGGGAGCACCATCGACAGACCCTCACCTGGTGAGGGCAGTACAGACGTTAGCCCTTGCGGAGGGACCCCAAGCGAACCCCACGGGGGGTGTAACGGATCCGGGTGCCCAAGGGGCGGCAGCCCTGGACGAAAGCAGGATTTCATTGGGGGGCTCTGGCTCAGCGGACATCACGATGATTGGTGAGGCGATAGGTGATGGGGTTGTGGACCCCACTATTAGAACATCCACACCAGTTGAACAAGGAGTTCCCGGGGATGATGCCATTGCGGGTTCTCAAGGTCTGACGATCCCTGGGCTTATGAACGTACACACACCACCCCCACAGCCTCAACAATTACAACAGGTACAACCCGATGCACAACAACAAGCCATACAGATGCTACTACAGTTAATACAGGGGCAAAACGGATCACAACAACAACCACAGGTACAACAGGTTGCACAACAACACCAGGTACAACAGGTTGCACAACAACCACAGGTACAACAGGTTGCTCAACAACATCAGGTACAACAGGTTGCTCAACAACATCAGGTACAACAGGTTGCTCAACAACATCAGGTACAACAGGTTGCACAACAACATCAGGTACAACAGGTTGCTCAACAACAACAGGTACAACAGGTTGCACAACAACAACAGGTACAACAGGTTGCACAACAACATCAGGTACAACAGGTTGCTCAACAACAACAAATACAACAGGTTGCTCAACAACAACAAATACAACAGGTTGCTCAACAACATCAGGTACAACAGGTTGCTCAACAACAACAGGTACAACAGGTTGCACAACAACATCAGGTACAACAGGTTGCTCAACAACAACAGGTTGCTCAACAACATCAGGTACAACAGGTTGCTCAACAACATCAGGTACAACAGGTTGCTCAACAACAACAGGTTGCTCAACAACAACAGGTTGCTCAACAACAACAGGTTGCTCAACAACAACAGGTTGCTCAACAACAACAGGTTGCTCAACAACATCAGGTACAACAGGTTGCTCAACAACATCAGGTACAACAGGTTGCACAACAACATCAGGTACAACAGGTTGCTCAACAACACCAGGTACAACAGGTTGCTCAACAACACCAGGTACAACAGGTTGCTCAACAACAACAGGTACAACAGGTTGCTCAACAACATCAGGTACAACAGGTTGCTCAACAACATCAGGTACAACAGGTTGCTCAACAACATCAGGTACAACAGGTTGCTCAACAACACCAGGTACAACAGGTTGCTCAACAACAACAGGTTGCACAACAACATCAGGTACAACAGGTTGCTCAACAACAACAAATACAACAGGTTGCTCAACAACACCAGGTACAACAGGTTGCTCAACAACAACAGGTTGCTCAACAACATCAGGTACAACAGGTTGCTCAACAACATCAGGTACAACAGGTTGCTCAACAACAACAAATACAACAGGTTGCTCAACAACAACAGGTACAACAGGTTGCTCAACAACAACAAATACAACAGGTTGCTCAACAACAACAAATACAACAGGTTGCTCAACAACAACAGGTACAACAGGTTGCTCAACAACAACAAATACAACAGGTTGCTCAACAACAACAAATACAACAGGTTGCTCAACAACAACAAATACAACAGGCACAACAGTTTGCACCACAACAACAGGTACATCAGGTAGCACAACAACAACAACAAGTACAACAGGTTGCACAACAACAACCACAGGTACTACAGATGCTGCTACAGTTACTACAAGGACAGAACGGTTCACAACCCTCACACCATCAACAACAGGGTCACCAACCACCTTATCAGAGTAGTGCCTCAAATAGTTACTCACCTGGGGTAGCCCCTTGGTCACTGGGAAATCCCTCCTCACCCCTCTCCCAACCCCTTTCCCCATCCTTCACCCAACCCCTCATAGTTCCTCCCACCCCTGGTCAGGCACCCCCTTACATTCCTAGTACTCCATCCTATAGACCGGGACTTGTGGCGTCACTCCCGAAGTTGTCGTTACCAAGGTTAAATTGTGCTGAACTCCCATCGAATAAAGTGGAACGCAACCGTTGTGTGGAAAATTGGTTGTGGGAGATGGATTCTGTGTTAGCCGCGGCTCCTGACGATGAAACTAAAATTAATCTGGCCACTGGGGCATGTGTGGGTCGCGACGGGCCCCTGAGGAAGTCTGAGGAATTCAGGCATTTGGTGACGTGGCCACAATTTGTGCAGGCCATCAAGGACCGATTTAAGGCGAAAATTACTAAAGAGGAGGCTCGTCGGTACTTAACGTCACTTCAGAGGAATAAAGGTACTCAATTAAAAGATTTTGGTGCCTTCCTTAGGACCAGGATAGGCGATCTCACTCAGGAGTTGGGTTACGATGCGCAGCAGGAGGAACGGTTTGCAAAGCAGCTATTTTGTAAGGCCTTGCCCGCTCATATCGGTCCATACCTCGCTACGGACACGGCTTCCCTGAGTTTTAGGGAACTCGTACAATACGCCGAAGACCATATTGATGAGGACTTGGATGCGGAGGAGGCGCGGACGTCGCCATATGTCAATGCGGTGAGCAGGAAGGTAGAATGCGGACAAGGGGGCAATAGGTCAGGATCCCCCCAGACGAAAGCGGTGGGCAGTGGTCGCACGCAACAACCCCCACGTAATGACTGGTGGGACTCGCGTATTTGTTTTAATTGTGGGAAAAGAGGCCACGTAAAAGCGAGATGCCGGAAGGGGAGAACAGATTCATGAGAAAATCCCGCCTCGGGTGGTGGCAGACCTACGTTTGAGATGACGGTTGAAGGTGTGAGATTGACAGTTTTTGTGGACACCGGAAGTCAAGCAACTCTCATTAAAAAGTCAGCCTTCAGCACACTTAACGAGACACGCCTTAAGCGTTGTGGGAAGCATTTAACAGCAGTAAATGGTCAACATATTAATATCTTGGGCCAGGCCACTCTCAATTTTGAAGTAGGTAAGGAAGAAGCTTACCGACACACTTGCACGATTGTCGAGAATCTTGCATTCCCTGGTCAGATTTTGTTGGGAATGGATTTTCTGGGACGAGTTAACTTTTCTTTGTCGGCTCAAGAGGGAGCAAGGAAGTGCAGATTGAAGTTGGGCCAGGTAGTGTATCCCATTAAAATGGTAGATCATCCACCAGTAATTGCTTCCATTAGTAAGAAACAGAAGTACAACATTCACTACCCAAAGTTGTTGTTTAAGTCTCTTCCAGACACAGAGAAGAAATCATGTGGGTTACATGCCTTGGTGAAACAGTGTTGCCCACCACATTCAGTTAAATTTATTAAAGTATCAGTGGGACGTCACATTGCACCAGGTACCACCCTTCAGGTGGCTGGGAGATGTGACAGGTTGTTGATCCCTCATCATTTGATCACAGTGCTTGATAAAGGTGCCCTTATTCCAGTTGTCAATCTCTCGCACAAAACCTATCATTTCAGGGCAGGTGATAGGGTGTCTCAGGCTACAATTGTAGAAAATACAGGAATTTTTCAGTATCAAAGCCAGGAGGAGATGCCAGCCACCACAGCACAGTGTAGTGCACTTAATGTTACACAAAGTAGTACACAGGGGAAATACAAGACCGAGACAGGGAAAAGTAGTAATATTCAAGAAGTTGATAAGTTAATCTCGGCTCTGGATTTGCAACATGTGCAACAGTCAGATAGGAAACTTTTGAGAGGGATTTTACGTAAATTCCCTAGACTGTTTGCAACAGAAGACGATCAGATCGGGCTTCTGGATAGGATCGAGCATGTTATTCCTACAGGTGATCATCCTCCGATTTACACCCGTCAATGGAGGCTTCCGGAACGGGCGAAGGAAGTAATTAGGGATGAGTGTCAGAAAATGTTGAGACAGGATGTGATAGAGCCTAGTACATCACCATGGTTGTCGCCAGTAGTGTTGGTACGTAAACCGGATGGTAGTTATAGGTTTTGTGTTGACTACCGAAAGATAAACGAAATTACTAAAGGTGATGTGTATCCTTTGCCACGGATACAAGAAATAATAGATCAGTTTGGGGCAGCCAAATACTTTTCTACTCTGGATGCGAAATCTGCGTATTGGGCCATCCCAGTTGCTGAGAAAGATAGAGAAAAGACCGCCTTCTCTGATGGGGTTCATACTTATCAATTCAAGCGGATGCCTTTCGGGTTAAAGACAGCGCCTTCATCATTTCAGAGGGCAATTAATTATATCCTCAGTCCAGTCTTGGGGAGGCACTCGTTAGCGTACCTGGATGATGTGGTTATCTACTCCAGGACGTTTGATGAGCACTTACGAGATTTGACTGAGACGTTGGCATTGTTAGATAAGGCGGGGTTCAAACTTAACGTGAGTAAGTGCACTCTGGCATCTCAGAAATTCAAGTTTCTGGGATTCCAGGTGAGCACAGACGGTATCCGACCTGACCCCGACTCCTGTCGTGCCATTGCTGACATGCCTACACCTAAGACAGCAAAGGATGTTCGAAGGTTTCTGGGGGCAGCCGGATATTTCCGTCGCCACATTGAGGGTTTTGCAAGTACAACAGCACCGTTAACTGAGCTTACTAAGAAAAATGTTAAATTCGTTTGGAAACCTGAGCATGATAACGCTTATGCAAAATTAAAAAGTCAACTCATTACCACCCCAGTCTTGGCAGTACCGGATTTTGATAAGGAGTGGGAAGTACACACTGACGCCAGTGGCATAGCTATTGGTGGGTGCTTAATGCAACGTGATAATGACAATCTTCCTCACCCTGTTGCATATTTCAGCAGGAAGGTTAAGGGTCCGGAGGTCCGCTATTCTGCCACGGATAGGGAAGCTTTGGCTGTGGTAGAAAGTGTCAGGTACTTTGAACCATATCTTTTCCAACGTCACTTTGTCATTTATACAGATCACAGGGCTTTGACTCATATTTTTAAGAAAAGAACTAAGTGCCCTCGCATGTCACGTTGGTCTCATGAACTAGCTGCTCACTCATTCCAAATACTTTACAAGCCGGGTCCATCACATGTTGTACCAGATACTTTGAGTAGAAACATTGCTACGATTAACGTAAATCTTAATATTGAAAATATTTCCAGTGAGAAAATGCGAGAATTCCAGATGAACGAACCAAGGTGGAAGGAAATTATTGAACTTTTGGAGGGAGGAAAATATCCGTCGAAGAAACGTAATTTAGCAATTCATGATTTTGAAATGAAGGATGGGGTCTTATTTTATGTAAAGGGACAGCAGGATCGTGCAGTTTTTCAGTTGGTTATCCCAGAGGTGTTGAAGAAGTCGGCGTTGAACCTCGCACATTCGTCTAAGATTGCAGGTCATCCGGGGATTTTTAAAACTCACATGAAAGCCAAGTCACTCTTTTTCTTCCCCGGTATGTTAACAGAGGTCATTAACTTCGTTAAGTCCTGTGGTCATTGTCAAAGGAGGAAAGGTACCCTTAAGGTACAAGCTCCATTGCAAGAATTCCCAGAAATTTTGGAACCTTTAGATCGGGTGGGGGCTGATCTGATTGATCTGCATCACAGTCATTCAGGAAACCGTTACGTATTGGTGTTGGTAGACCACCTGTCCAGGTACACCACACTGATTGCATTGCCTCAGAAGGATTCACGAACTGTTGCAAAGGCGTTCTTAGATAGGTTCGTCACTGTATTTGGTCCTCCTAAAGTGTTAGTTTCTGACCGAGGTCAGGAATTTAATGGGAATATTTTTAGAGAAGTATGTAAAATTATAGAAACCACTTCAGCATTCACGACGGCTTATCACCCTCAGGCTAACGGCATGACAGAACGGACGAACCGGTCAGTTAAAGATATGCTTGCAATTCTTGCAGAGCATGATGCCAATTCGTGGGACGAACAACTCCCCTATGTCCAGCTAGCTCTGAACACTGCCATCCATCAGTCAATTAACACCCAACCCCTTTTGCTGTTCACAGGGCATTCATGTAATTTCCCGTCAGGTCTGCTTAACAGACATAATATTGTATATGGGGAAGATTACCCATCAGAAGTTTTAAATAAGATGAGAAATGCATGGAGAATTGCAGCCAGGGCTTCCAAGACAGCACGAGACCGCTATGCTCAGCATTATGACAAGAAGGTACGACCTCTTGAGTTGAAAGTCGGGAGTCTTGTGTTGAGAGTTAATGAGGCGGCTCCTGCCAATCAGAGTAGGAAACTTGCTCCTAGATGGCAGGGCCCTTACCGAGTAATTGAAAGAAAAGGTCCGGTTAATTTTGTTATTAAAGGTATTTTTGAAGACCAAGTTGAGAGAACGATTCACATTAATAAATTAAAACCTTATCACGCGAGGGAGGAACTAGAGCTGCCTTCAGCAAGTCTAATTCCTGACCTGTCTAATGATCCAAGTGCTGAGTCAGATGATGAGGATGACCTCCTGTCAGATCTCATCAGTAGTCAAGTTCAATCTTGTCACCCTATGGTAACAAGGTCGCGAGCTGTACAGTAAATTGGTAATGATCTCCCCTAGTCAGGTTTAGTAATTTCATAATAATTATCCTGTAGAGGCACTGGTGTGTATTTACTGATGTGCATGACTCAGGTAGCATACTTGCCTTGCTCTGGGGTTTCCAACTTCCTATACCTCAGAGTAATATCCATGCTTCCGCCATTTGTTGTTGTCTGTCTTTCTCAGGTCTGATGGTACATCAGTTCCAGCCTCCCAGTCACACGTGAACCAAGGATCGAGATCAGCAGGTCTGGGGATGACCCACCTGGCTGATAAGATCGGGGTCTGAGGCACGTTACATAAAGTCCTCCCCCTTTGTACCCGGTAACTCGTCAATTGGTTATCCGGAAGGGGTGACTGGCGTACAGTCACCCGGCCGACACCTCACATCACTAACGAGGTTGTCCCAGTCCAGCCATGCTGTCTTCACGGAGCAGAGCCCAGTCACCATCACAACCGTGGGCAAGCTGTCTCAAGGTCACCAACCAAGCCCACCAGCCGCGTAGTCAAGACTCCGGGAAAACCGGAAGTGGAAGACGAGTGGTCTACGAAGAAGAACGCTAATTGCAAGGACTTGTCAGCTCTCTCAAAACCTGTGGTTGCGTCGTCTGTGGAAACCAAGCAGCAACGCGGTGGTCTCAGGTACGAACAGCACTACCCCTACAGAGTGCTCGCGGAATCGCCAGATGAGGTACAATCCTGTACCTCGGCCCAAGTTCAGCTACACGAGGGGTTGCACGGAAGGTGTACCGGCCCAGTAGTACCGGGATGACAAGTAAACGCCGGTAGATGACGTCGCCCAGGAGCTGAGGCAGGGCCCACCTGTCCTGTCACCATGCCATCCTCTTCAACGCCACTCGAACCTCACTACCAACGCGAGACATCGTGACACGTCGAAGCTGTGCTCTACTGTGGCAGCCATGGTTAACAACAATCCATCAAGACTGTTTGGGGAGCGAGAAGATGAGGTGAACCCGGGTTCCTGTTAGCGGGGTCCACCTGAGCTGACAGCCGCCAGCTGTCAGCTGTCACTCAAGTCAGGTGCGGGTAGTACGAGACCCCTGTACTGTCCGTAGTTGGCCGAGGCCGGAAATGGAACTTCCAGACGACCAGGATCTTCAAGCAACATGAGGTAGTCGCCGGAATCTACAGCAACGAAATGTCAACAGGAACGAACGAGAAAATATTTATAGAAAAGTTTCATATACAAATAAACGCTATTAATATAGTAAACTGTGGTAACTCGGAACAGTTCAACTTTTAATTTTCCATCTGATAGTAAGCACCTATACACCTTCGGAAAGTCCTCTGGACCAGTATTAAATGTTGAAAACTAGAACTAGTGAAATAGATAAATAAATCTAGAAAGTGAACATCTAGAAAATGACCCTGTCTCTAGATAAGTTGTATGAGTGAACTAGTTTGAGAACCATCTAGTAGGGTCTCTAGAAACGTTGATCAGTGGGGAACTTTATCTAGATTTTTCTAGACCCTAGATACTGATAGTTATACATATATTTTTTTTTAATTTTTTTTGTGGTTTACTGAACAATAAGGGTGTGGTACACAGTCTGACAAATGTGTTCACCCGCTGTGGTTGTGGACTTGAATATGAACTCTGGGATATTAGGAGTTGGAGGAACTTATATCCAGAGTGTTGTTGTTGGTTAAGGGACATGTCTGTGGACATTGAATTTTTTTAATAATAAAAATATTTTTGTGTATTTTCTTTAGATTTTAAGATTGGGATGCGCTGTGGTGGACAGTTGCCACAGGTGTGGAGTGGAACACTAGGTCCCTGAGAGGTAGTGTTCTTCTATTTTGATATAATTTTATAATTTTGTTAAATTTTTTAATGACATTGATTTTTTTTTATTTAATGTTTTGTGTGATGTGTTTGATCTTTATTCCGGGTGGAATACTGGGATAGCTGAAGGCTATCAGCTGATTTTAGCTAGTTAGTAATTGTTAGGTTGGGATTTCTCCAGTTATTTGTTACTATATCAAGACAGGTATAGGATGTTTTGTCTTCCAGGTAGTTGGAAGGGTACGTGGCTGCATCCAAGTGGACAGTCAGGATTATAGGGACGGTCTCTGTCCTTATGTTTTATGAATTATTACTGTGGTGTTGATAGGTATAAATACATGCTGGGGCGCACCTTTTGGGTGTGCCATTAGGGTTGTTGGAGTATTGGATGGAATTAGTTAGGATTCGATAATTTCTTTTGTTTTGAGGCATTGGTTGAAAATAGTGTTGGGTTAAAAATGTTGTTTTTGGAGTTAATGGTTAGGGTAGGGCAGGATTTCTGGATAAGAAAAGTGTGTGTAACTTGCTTTACACACAAATTTCTTAATTTTCCGAGGAGGGGGAGTTGTAATGATCTGGGGCTCAGATCATTGGTTCTCCCTTCTCCCCTCTTTTCCCTCCCCTTCTCCCCTCCTTTCCTTCTCCCTCTCCCTCTCCCCTCCCCTTGGCCGTCATTCGTCTCCTCCTCTTCCCCCCCCCCCTGTCGCCCATTTGTCAGGGTCAAGAGGTTGACCTGAGGGTAGGGTGGTCGTGGATACCTTGGCTTCTCCCACTCAGATATTTCCCTCTCCACCCCCTCTCATCCCTCTCTGTCCCTCTCAGCAGCGGCCTTCCCCATACCAGGCAGAGTCAAATGTCCCTACTCCTATCTTAGAGGAGACAGGCTTGAACATAAATTATCAGTTTTGTAAACATTGCTCGCAGGTGCCTGGGCTCCATAGACGCGCCTTGTCCCCCTTCTCTAGCTGGGGAGAGCTGACTCAATCTTCAGAAACTCATGTAGCTTTCCACGACAGATCAGTGAAGGTGATTGGCCTGAGATAAGGGCCAAGTCCTTATTGGCCCTAGAGAGCCAGACCTCAGGCCTACGTGTTAAATGGTTGGCCAGGGCCAAAATAATGGGTGGAGCCCTGGGGCTGTATTAGATGGTGGGAGGAGTAATCCTTCCCAGCAATAAGTTGGAAAAACTAAATTTCATCAGTGTGTCTTGGGAGTGTATTAGGAACAGGGCCGCAAGCCCGTATCCTCGGGGCTGAGGGCAGCCATCAACATCGTGGCCGTAGTGCGGGTATTTAAGGTATAGTGCACTTGAGTTTTGTGTCCTCGGTAAATATCCATTGTGCCTCTAGGGAAATAGAATAGGTTATGTGTTCAAATTGTCTTAATTTACATGTTTCATAAAATAAATTGTATAGCTTGTCCAGTGGTATTCACTTAACTCCCCTTTGATATATTTTGCTACTTTGTCATTTTTAGGTGTTGTATTGGAAGCCCCCATGTCCTCCTACTAGTAATAGATACTAAAGTTGCCCTTGGATTCAAATAAGTAACGTAAATTACACAAACTAATTTTCCAAAATTTATTACTGAAATTCATATTACCCGGAGTCCCATGGTTACTGATTCCTTGCCTTCCTGGGGGATCGGTGATTGACACATTCAGGTATGGTTGGTCAGGAAGGTGGTGGCAGTGTAAATGTGTTTTGTTATTGTTTTTTTTAACTAATAACCCTTGTCCTTGGTGTATCTTCCTCATTTAATATTCCTCTTATATACGTGGCAGTCCAGTGAGGGGTCATGCTGGACTGTAACAGTGTTAAGCTGGGGTATTGAGTGAAGAAAGACGGAGAATTACAATAGAGAGCGTATAGTACGATTATGAGAGATCACAAGATAACAGGATTAATACTGGGGAACATTGGGTTATTACAATAGAGGCCGCGGTTATTACAGAGGGAAGCGGTCGTTACATCCCTCCCACGTAGAGTACACCAGTCTCAGTGTCCCTCCCACGTAGAGTACACCGGTCTCAGTGTTCCTCCCACGTAGAGTACACCGGTCTCAGTGTCCCTCCCACGTAGAGTACACCGGTCTCAGTGTTCCTCCCACGTAGAGTACACCAGTCTCAGTGTCCCTCCATCGTAGAGTACACCGGTCTCAGTGTTCCTCCCACGTAGATTACATTAGTCTCAGTGTTCCTCCCACGTAGAGTACACCGGTCTCAGTATCCCTCCCACGTAGAGTACACCGGTCTCAGTGTTCCTCCCATGTAGAGAACACCAGTCTCAGTGTCCCTCCCACGAAGAGTACACCGGTCTCAGTGTTCCTCCCACGTAGAGTACACCAGTCTCAGTGTCCCTCCATCGTAGAGTACACCGGTCTCAGTGTTCCTCCCACGTAGATTACATTAGTCTCAGTGTTCCTCCCACGTAGAGTACACCGGTCTCAGTATCCCTCCCACGTAGAGTACACCAGTGTCAGTGTTCCTCCCACGTAGAGTACACCAGTGTCAGTGTTCCTCCCACGTAGAGTACACCAGTGTCAGTGTTCCTCCCACATAGTGTACACCAGTCTCAGTGTTCCTCCCACGTAGAGTACACCGGTCTCAGTATCCCTCCCACGTAGAGTACACCAGTGTCAGTGTTCCTCCCACGTAGAGTACACCAGTGTCAGTGTTCCTCCCACATAGAGTACACCAGTCTCAGTGTTCCTCCCACGTAGAGTACACCAGTCTCAGTGTTCCTCCCACGTAGAGTACACCAGTCTCAGTGTTCCTCCCACGTAGAGTACACCGGTCTCAGTGTTCCTCCCACGTAGAGTACACCAGTCTCAGTGTTCCTCCCACGTAGAGTACACCAGTCTCAGTGTTCCTCCCACGTAGAGTACACCGGTCTCAGTGTTCCTCCCACGTAGAGTACATCGGTCTCAGTGTTCCTCCCACGTAGAGTACACCGGTCTCAGTGTTCCTCCCACGTAGAGTACACCGGTCTCAGTGTTCCTCCCATGTAGAGTACACCAGTCTCAGTGTTCCTCCCACGTAGAGTACACCAGTCTCAGTGTTCCTCCCACTTAGAGTACACCGGTCTCAGTGTTCCTCCCACGTAGAGTACACCAGTCTCAGTGTTCCTCTCACGTAGAGTACACCAGTCTCAGTGTTCCTCTCACGTAGAGTACACCAGTCTCAGTGTTCCTCCCACGTAGAGTACACCGGTCTCAGTGTTCCTCCCACGTAGAGTACACCAGTCTCAGTGTTCCTCCCACGTAGAGTACACCGGTCTCAGCGTTCCTCCCACGTAGAGTACACCAGTCTCAGTGTTCCTCCCACGTAGAGTACACCAGTGTCAGTGTTCCTCCCACGTAGAGTACACCAGTCTCAGTGTTCCTCACACGTAGAGCACACCGGTCTCAGTGTTCCTCCCACGTAGAGTACACCAGTCTCAGCGTTCCCCCCACGTAGAGTACACCGGTCTCAGTGTTCCTCCCACGTAGAGTACACCAGTCTCAGTGTTCCTCACACGTAGAGTACACCAGTGTCAGTGTTCCTCCCACGTAGAGTACACCGGTCTCAGTGTCCCTCCCACGTAGAGTACACCAGTCTCAGTGTCCCTCCCACGTAGAGTACACCGGTCTCAGTGTTCCTCCCACGAAGAGTACACCAGTCTCAGTGTTCCTCCCACGTAGAGTACACCAGTGTCAGTGTTCCTCCCACGTAGAGTACACAGGTCTCAGTGTCCCTCCCACGTCGAGTACACCAGTCTCAGTGTCCCTCCCACGTAGAGTACACCGGTCTCAGTGTTCCTCCCACGTAGAGTACACCGGTCTCAGTGTCCCTCCCACGTAGAGTACACCGGTCTCAGTGTTCCTCCCACGTAGAGTACACCAGTCTCAGTGTCCCTCCATCGTAGAGTACACCGGTCTCAGTGTTCCTCCCACGTAGATTACATTAGTCTCAGTGTTCCTCCCACGTAGAGTACACCGGTCTCAGTATCCCTCCCACGTAGAGTACACCGGTCTCAGTGTTCCTCCCACGTAGAGTACACCAGTGTCAGTGTTCCTCCCATGTAGAGAACACCAGTCTCAGTGTCCCTCCCACGTAGAGTACACCGGTCTCAGTGTTCCTCCCACGTAGATTACACCAGTCTCAGTGTTCCTTCCACGTAGAGTACACCGGTCTCAGTATCCCTCCCACGTAGAGTACACCGGTCTCAGTATCCCTCCCACGTAGAGTACACCAGTGTCAGTGTTCCTCCCATCTAGAGTACACCAGTGTCAGTGTTCCTCCCACGAAAAGTACACCAGTGTCAGTGTTCCTCCCACATAGAGTACACCAGTGTCACTGTTCCTCCCACGTAGAGTACACCGGTCTCAGTGTTCCTCCCACGTAGAGTACACCGGTCTCAGTGTTCCTCCCACGTAGAGTACACCTCTCTCAGTGTTCCTCCCACGTAGAGTAAACCAGTCTCAGTGTTCTTCCCACGTAGAGTACCCCAGTCTCAGTGTTCCTCCCACGTAGAGTACACCAGTCTCAGTGTTCCTCCCACGTTGAGTACACCAGTCTCAGTGTTCCTTCCACGTAGAGTACACCAGTCTCAGTGTTCCTCCCACGTAGAGTACACCAGTCTCAGTGTTCCTCCCACGTAGAGTACACCAGTCTCAGTGTTCCTCCCACGTTGAGTACACCAGTCTCAGTGTTCCTCCCACGTAGAGTACACCAGTCTCAGTGTTCCTCCCACGTAGAGTACACCGGTCTCAGTGTTCCTCCCACGTAGAGTACACCGGTCTCAGTGTTCCTCCCACGTAGAGTACACCTCTCTCAGTGTTCCTCCCACGTAGAGTACACCTCTCTCAGTGTTCCTCTCACGTAGAGTGCACCAGTCTCAGTGTTCTTCCCACGTTGAGTACACCAGTCTCAGTGTTCTTCCCACGTTGAGTACACCAGTCTCAGTGTTCCTCCCACGTAGAGTACACCAGTCTCAGTATTCCTCCCACGTTGAGTACACCAGTCTCAGTGTTCCTCCCACGTAGAGTACACCGGTCTCAGTGTTCCTCCCACGTAGAGTACACCAGTCTCAGTGTCCCTCCATCGTAGAGTACACCGGTCTCAGTGTCCCTCCCACGTAGAGTACACCGGTCTCAGTGTTCCTCCCACGTAGATTACACCAGTCTCAGTGTTCCTCCCACGTAGAGTACACCGGTCTCAGTATCCCTCCCACGTAGAGTACACCGGTCTCAGTATCCCTCCCACGTAGAGTACACCAGTGTCAGTATTCCTCCCACGTAGAGTACACCAGTGTCAGTGTTCCTCCCACGTAGAGTACACCAGTGTCAGTGTTCCTCCCACGTAGTGTACACCAGTCTCAGTGTCCCTCCCACGTAGAGTACACCGGTCTCAGTGTTCCTCCCACGTAGAGTACACCTCTCTCAGTGTTCCTCCCACGTAGAGTACACCTCTCTCAGTGTTCCTCCCACGTAGAGTACACTAGTCTCAGTGTTCTTCCCACGTAGAGTACACCAGTCTCAGTGTTCCTCCCACGTAGAGTACACCTCTCTCAGTGTTCCTCCCACGTAGAGTACACTAGTCTCAGTGTTCTTCCCACGTAGAGTACACCAGTCTCAGTGTTCCTCCCACGTTGAGTACACCAGTCTCAGTGTTCCTCCCACGTAGAGTACACTGGTCTCAGTGTTCCTCCCACGTAGAGTACACCAGTCTCAGTGTTCCTCCCACGTAGAGTACACCAGTCTCAGTGTTCCTCCCACGTAGAGTACACCGGTCTCAGTGTTCCTCCCACGTAGAGTACACCGGTCTCAGTGTTCCTCCCACGTAGAGTACACCGGTCTCAGTGTTCCTCCCACGTAGAGTACACCGGTCTCAGTGTTCTTCCCACGTAGAGTACACCAGTGTCAGGGTTTCGTCCCACGTAGAGTACACCGGTCTCAGTGTTCCTCCCACGTAGATTACACCGGTCTCAGTGTTCCTCCCACGTAGATTACACTGGTCTCAGTGTTCCTCCCACGTAGAGTACACCTCTCTTACTGCTTCTCCCAGGAAGTGTCACAGTCTGGTCGGTGACCTTCACAGTCATAAACATCCACACACTGAGGAGTAAATTACACACACCCCTTCACCAGAGAGTGTTGAACACGCCCCTGCACCAGAGTGTGTTGCACACACCCCTGCACCAGAGAGTGTTGAACACGCCCCTGCACCAGAGAGTGTTCCACACCCCTGCACCAGAGAGTGTTCCACACCCCCCTGCACCAGTGTGTGATGCACACACCCCTGCACCAGTGTGTTGCACACGCCCCTGCACCAGAGTGTTACACACACCCCTGTACCAGAGTGTTACCCACACCCCAGCACCAGAGAGTGTTTCACACCCCTGCACCAGAGAGTGTTCCACACCCCCTTGCACCAGTGTGTGTTGCACACACCCCTGCACCGGAGAGTGTTCCACAACCCCTCCACAAGAATGTGTTGCACACGCCCCTGCACCAGAGTGTTGCACACACCCCTGCACCAGAGTGTTACACACATCCCTGCACCAGAGTGTTACACACACCCCTGCACCAGAGTGTTGCACACACCCCTGCACCAGAGTGTTACACACACCCCTGCACCAGAGTGTTGCACACACCCCTGCACCAGAGTGTTACACACACCCCTGCACCAGAGTGTTACACACACCCCTGCACCAGAGTGTTACACACACCCCTGCACCAGTGTGTTGCACACACCCCTGCACCAGAGTGTTGCACACACCCCAGCACCAGAGTGTTACACACACCCCTGCACCAGAGTGTTGCACACACCCCTGCACCAGAGTGTTACACACACCCCTGCACCAGAGTGTTACACACACCCCTGCACCAGAGTGTTACACACACCCCTGCACCAGTGTGTTACACACACCCCTGCACCAGAGTGTTACACACACCCCTGCACCAGAGTGTTACACACACCCCTGCACCAGAGTGTTACACACACCCCTGCACCAGTGTGTTACACACGCCCCTGCACCAGAGTGTTACACACACCCCTGCACCAGTGTGTTACACACACCCCTGCACCAGAGTGTTACACACACCCCTGCACCAGAGTGTTACACACACCCCTGCACCAGAGTGTTACACACACCCCTGCACCAGAGTGTTACACACACCCCTGCACCAGAGTGTTACACACGCCCCTGCACCAGTGTGTTACACACACCCCTGCACCAGAGTGTTACACACACCCCTGCACCAGAGTGTTACACACACCCCTGCACCAGAGTGTTACACACACCCCTGCACCAGAGTGTTACACACACCCCTGCACCAGTGTGTTACACACACCCCTGCACCAGAGTGTTACACACACCCCTGCACCAGAGTGTTACACACACCCCTGCACCAGAGTGTTACACACACCCCTGCACCAGAGTGTTACACACACCCCTGCACCAGAGTGTTACACACACCCCTGCACCAGTGTGTTACACACACCCCTGCACCAGAGTGTTACACACACCCCTGCACCAGAGTGTTACACACACCCCTGCACCAGAGTGTTACACACACCCCTGCACCAGAGTGTTACACACACCCCTGCACCAGAGTGTTACACACACCCCTGCACCAGTGTGTTACACACACCCCTGCACCAGAGTGTTACACACACCCCTGCACCAGAGTGTTACACACACCCCTGCACCAGAGTGTTACACACACCCCTGCACCAGAGTGTTACACACACCCCTGCACCAGAGTGTTACACACACCCCTGCACCAGTGTGTTACACACACCCCTGCACCAGAGTGTTACACACACCCCTGCACCAGAGTGTTACACTCACCCCTGCACCAGAGTGTTACACACACCCCTGCACCAGAGTGTTACACACACCCCTGCACCAGAGTGTTACACACACCCCTGCACCAGTGTGTTGCACACACCCCTGCACCAGAGTGTTGCACACACCCCTGCACCAGAGTGTTACACACACCCCTGCACCAGAGTGTTACACACACCCCTGCACCAGAGTGTTACACACGCCCCTGCACCAGAGTGTTACACACGCCCCTGCACCAGAGTGTTACACACACCCCTGCACCAGAGTCTTACACACACCCCTGCACCAGTGTGTTACACACACCCCTGCACCAGTGTGTGCACCATTACCCTAATCATTCACAGGACCAGACAAGTATCACAACTATTTTTATACGAAAATTACTTCCATTTCTTGCAAGATAATAACGGTAAATTATGAGTGGACAGCTTGAAGAGCTTGGCGCAGCTGTGTCGTGTCAGGGGCAGCTGTGTCGTGTCAGGCGCAGCTGTGTCGTGTCAGGAGCAGCTGTGTCGTGTCAGGCGCAGCTGTGTCGTGTCAGGGGCAGCTGTGTCGTGTCAGGGGCAGCTGTGTCGTGTTAGGGGCAGCTGTGTCGTGTTAGGGGCAGCTGTGTCGTGTCAGGAGCAGCTGTGTGGTGTCAGGGGCAGCTGTGTCGTGTCAGGGGCAGCTGTGTGGTGTCAGGGGCAGCTGTGTCGTGTCAGGGGCAGCTGTGACGTGTCAGGGGCAGCTGTGTGGTGTCAAGAGCAGCTGTGTCGTGTCAGGCGCAGCTGTGCCGTGTCAGGAGCATCTACGTCGTGTCAGGAGCAGCTGTGTCGTGTTAGGGGCAGCTGTGTCGTGTCAGGAGCAGCTGTGTCGTGTCAGACGCAGCTGTGTCGTGTCAGGAGCAGCTGTGTCTTGTCAGGGAGCAGCTGTGTAGTGTCAGGAGCAGCTGTGTCGTGTCAGGAGCAGCTGTGTCGTGTCAGAGGCAGCAGTGTCGTGTCAGGGGCAGCTGTCTGTTGTCAGGGGCAGCTGTGTCGTGTCAGGAGCAGCTGTGTGGTGTCAGGGGCAGCTGTGTCGTGTCAGGAGCAGCTGTGTCGTGTCAGGGGGCAGCTGTGCCGTGTCAGGCGCAGCTGTGTCGTGTCAGGAGCAGCTGTGTCGTGTCAGAAGCAGCTGTGTCGTGTCAGGAGCAGCTGTGTCGTGTCAGGCGCAGCTGTGTCGTGTCAGGAGCAGCTGTGTCGTGTCAGGGGGCAGCTGTGACGTGTCTGGGGCAGCTGTGTCGTGTCAGGAGCTGCTACGTCATGTCAGGAGCAGCTGTGTCGTGTCAGGGGCAGCTGTGTCGTGTCAGGGGCAGCTGTCTGTTGTCAGAGGCAGCTGTGTCGTGTTAGGAGCAGCTGTGTGGTGTCAGGAGCAGCTGTGTCGTGTCAGGAGCAGCTGTGTCGTGTCAGGAGCAGCTGTGTCGTGTCAGGAGCAGCTGTGTGGTGTCAGGGGCAGCTGTGTCGTGTCAGGAGCAGCTGTGTCGTGTCAGGAGCAGCTGTGTCGTGTCAGGGGCAGCTGTGTCGTGTCAGGGGCAGCTGTGTGGTGTCTGGGGCAGCTGTGTCATGTCAGGAGCTGCTACGTCGTGTCAGGAGCAGCTGTGTCGTGTCAGGCGCAGCTGTGTCGTGTCAGAAGCAGCTGTGTCGTGTCAGGAGCAGCTGTATCGTGTCAGGCGCAGCTGTGTCGTGTCAGGAGCAGCTACGTCGTGTCAGGAGCAGCTGTGTCAGGTCAGGAGCAGCTGTGTCGTGTCATGCGCAGCTGTGTCGTGTCAGGAGCAGCTGTGTCGTGTCAGGGGGGCAGCTGTGTCGTGTCAGGAGAAGCTACGTCGTGTCAGGAGCAGCTGTGTCAGGTCAGGAGCAGCTGTGTCGTGTCAGGAGCAGCTGTGTCGTGTCAGGCGCAGCTGTGCAGTGTCAGGGGAAGGTGTGTCGTGTCAGGCGCAGCTGTGTCATGTCTGGAGCAGCTGTGTCGTGTCAGGAGCTGCTGTGTCGTGTTAGGGGCAGCTGTGTCGTGTCAGGGGCAGCTGTGTCGTATCAGGGGCAGCTGTGTCGTGTCAGGGGCAGCTGTGTCGTGTCAGGCGCAGCTGTGTGGTGTCAGGAGCAGCTGTGTGGTGTCAGGAGCAGCTGTGTCGTGTCATGCGCAGCTGTGTCGTGTCAGGGGCAGCTGTGTCGTGTCAGGGGCAGCTGTGTGGTGTCTGGGGCAGCTGTGTCGTGTCAGGAGCTGCTACGTCGTGTCAGGAGAAGCTGTGTCGTGTCAGGCGCAGCTGTGTCGTGTCAGAAGCAGCTGTGTCGTGTCAGGAGCAGCTACGTCGTGTCAGGAGCAGCTGTGTCAGGTCAGGAGCAGCTGTGTCGTGTCAGGCGCAGCTGTGTCGTGTCAGGAGAAGCTGTGTCGTGTCAGGGGGGCAGCTGTGTCGTGTCAGGAGCAGCTGTGTCAGGTCAGGAGCAGCTGTGTCGTGTCAGGAGCAGCTGTGTCGTGTCAGGCGCAGCTGTGCAGTGTCAGGGGCAGTTGTGTCGTGTCAGGCGCAGCTGTGTCATGTCTGGAGCAGCTGTGTCGTGTCAGGAGCAGCTGTGTCGTGTTAGGGGCAGCTGTGTCGTGTCAGGGGCAGCTGTGTCGTGTCAGGGGCAGCTGTGTCGTGTCAGGGGCAGCTGTGTCGTGTCAGGCGCAGCTGTGTGGTGTCAGGAGCAGCTGTGTGGTGTCAGGAGCAGCTGTGTCGTGTAATGCGCAGCTGTGTGGTGTCAGGCGCAGCTGTGTCGTGTTAGGAGCAGCTGTGTGGTGTCAGGAGCAGCTGCGTCGTATCAGGCGCAGCTGTGTCGTGTCAGGGGCAGCTATGTCGTGTCAGGCGCACCTGTGTGGTGTCAGGGGGCAGCTGTGTGGTGTCAGGAGCAGCTGTGTCGTGTCAGGCGCAGCTGTGTCGTGTCAGGAGCAGCTGTGTCGTGTCAGGCGCAGCTGTGTCGTGTCAGGGGGCAGCTGTGTCGTGTCAGGCGCAGCTGTGTCGTGTCAGGGGCAGCTGTGTCGTGTCAGGCGCAGCTGTGTCGTGTCAGGGGCAGCTGTTTCGTGTCAGGGGCAGCTGTGTCGTGTCAGGGGCAGCTGTGCCGTGTCAGGGGCAGCTGTGTCGTGTCAGGGCAGCTGTGTTTTGTCAGGGGCAGCTGTGTCGTGTCAGGAGCAGCTGTGTCGGGTCAGGAGCAGCTGTGTCGTGTCAGGGGCAGCTGTGTCGTGTCAGGAGCTGCTACGTCGTGTCAGGAGCAGCTGTGTCGGGTCAGGAGCAGCTGTGTCGAGTCAGGAGCAGCTGTGTCGTGTCAGTGGCAGCTGTGTCGTGTCAGGGGCAGCTGTGTCGTGTCAGGGGCAGCTGTGTCGTGTCAGGGGCAGCTGTCTGTTGTCAGGGGCAGCTGTGTCGTGTTAGGAGCAGCTGTGTGGTGTCAGGGGCAGCTGTGTCGTGTCAGGAGCAGCTGTGTCGTGTCAGGAGCAGCTGTGTCGTGTCAGGAGCAGCTGTGTGGTGTCAGGGGCAGCTGTGTCGTGTCAGGAGCAGCTGTGTCGTGTCAGGAGCAGCTGTGTCGTGTCAGGGGCAGCTGTGTCGTGTCAGGGGCAGCTGTGTCGTGTCAGGGGCAGCTGTCTGTTGTCAGGGGCAGCTGTGTCGTGTTAGGAGCAGCTATGTGGTGTCAGGGGCAGCTGTGTCGTGTCAGGAGCAGCTGTGTCGTGTCAGGAGCAGCTGTGTCGTGTCAGGAGCAGCTGTGTGGTGTCAGGGGCAGCTGTGTCGTGTCAGGAGCAGCTGTGTCGTGTCAGGAGCAGCTGTGTCGTGTCAGGGGCAGCTGTGTCGTGTCAGGGGCAGCTGTGTGGTGTCTGGGGCAGCTGTGTCATGTCAGGAGCTGCTACGTCGTGTCAGGAGCAGCTGTGTCAGGTCAGGAGCAGCTGTGTCGTGTCATGCGCAGCTGTGTCGTGTCAGGAGCAGCTGTGTCGTGTCAGGGGGGCAGCTGTGTCGTGTCAGGAGAAGCTACGTCGTGTCAGGAGCAGCTACGTCGTGTCAGGAGCAGCTGTGTCAGGTCAGGAGCAGCTGTGTCGTGTCATGCGCAGCTGTGTCGTGTCAGGAGCAGCTGTGTCGTGTCAGGGGGGCAGCTGTGTCGTGTCAGGAGAAGCTACGTCGTGTCAGGAGCAGCTGTGTCAGGTCAGGAGCAGCTGTGTCGTGTCAGGAGCAGCTGTGTCGTGTCAGGCGCAGCTGTGCAGTGTCAGGGGAAGGTGTGTCGTGTCAGGCGCAGCTGTGTCATGTCTGGAGCAGCTGTGTCGTGTCAGAAGCTGCTGTGTCGTGTTAGGGGCAGCTGTGTCGTGTCAGGGGCAGCTGTGTCGTATCAGGGGCAGCTGTGTCGTGTCAGGGGCAGCTGTGTCGTGTCAGGCGCAGCTGTGTGGTGTCAGGAGCAGCTGTGTGGTGTCAGGAGCAGCTGTGTCGTGTCATGCGCAGCTGTGTCGTGTCAGGGGCAGCTGTGTCGTGTCAGGGGCAGCTGTGTGGTGTCTGGGGCAGCTGTGTCGTGTCAGGAGCTGCTACGTCGTGTCAGGAGAAGCTGTGTCGTGTCAGGCGCAGCTGTGTCGTGTCAGAAGCAGCTGCGTCGTGTCAGGAGCAGCTGTATCGTGTCAGGCGCAGCTGTGTCGTGTCAGGAGCAGCTACGTCGTGTCAGGAGCAGCTGTGTCAGGTCAGGAGCAGCTGTGTCGTGTCAGGCGCAGCTGTGTCGTGTCAGGAGAAGCTGTGTCGTGTCAGGGGGGCAGCTGTGTCGTGTCAGGAGCAGCTGTGTCAGGTCAGGAGCAGCTGTGTCGTGTCAGGAGCAGCTGTGTCGTGTCAGGCGCAGCTGTGCAGTGTCAGGGGCAGTTGTGTCGTGTCAGGCGCAGCTGTGTCATGTCTGGAGCAGCTGTGTCGTGTCAGGAGCAGCTGTGTCGTGTTAGGGGCAGCTGTGTCGTGTCAGGGGCAGCTGTGTCGTGTCAGGGGCAGCTGTGTCGTGTCAGGGGCAGCTGTGTCGTGTCAGGCGCAGCTGTGTGGTGTCAGGAGCAGCTGTGTGGTGTCAGGAGCAGCTGTGTCGTGTAATGCGCAGCTGTGTGGTGTCAGGCGCAGCTGTGTCGTGTTAGGAGCAGCTGTGTGATGTCAGGAGCAGCTGCGTCGTATCAGGCGCAGCTGTGTCGTGTCAGGGGCAGCTATGTCGTGTCAGGCGCACCTGTGTGGTGTCAGGGGGCAGCTGTGTGGTGTCAGGAGCAGCTGTGTCGTGTCAGGCGCAGCTGTGTCGTGTCAGGAGCAGCTGTGTCGTGTCAGGCGCAGCTGTGTCGTGTCAGGGGGCAGCTGTGTCGTGTCAGGCGCAGCTGTGTCGTGTCAGGGGCAGCTGTGTCGTGTCAGGCGCAGCTGTGTCGTGTCAGGGGCAGCTGTTTCGTGTCAGGGGCAGCTGTGTCGTGTCAGGGGCAGCTGTGCCGTGTCAGGGGCAGCTGTGTCGTGTCAGGGCAGCTGTGTTTTGTCAGGGGCAGCTGTGTCGTGTCAGGAGCAGCTGTGTCGGGTCAGGAGCAGCTGTGTCGTGTCAGGGGCAGCTGTGTCGTGTCAGGAGCTGCTACGTCGTGTCAGGAGCAGCTGTGTCGGGTCAGGAGCAGCTGTGTCGAGTCAGGAGTAGCTGTGTCGTGTCAGTGGCAGCTGTGTCGTGTCAGGGGCAGCTGTGTCGTGTCAGGGGCAGCTGTGTCGTGTCAGAGTCAGCTGTGTCGTGTCAGGAGCAGCTGTGTCGTGTCAGGAGCAGCTGTGTCGTGTCAGGAGCAGCTGTGTCGTGTCAGGAGCTGCTACGTCGTGTCAGGAGCAGCTGTGTCGGGTCAGGAGCAGCTGTGTCGTGTCAGGAGCAGCTGTGTGGTGTCAGGAGCAGCTGTGTGGTGTCAGGAGCAGCTGTGTCGTGTCAGGATCAGCTGTGTCGTGTCAGGAGCAGCTGTGTGGTGTCAGGAGCAGCTGTGTGGTGTCAGGAGCAGCTGTGTCGTGTCAGAGTCAGCTGTGTCGTGTCAGGAGCAGCTGTGTCGTGTCAGGAGCAGCTGTGTCGTGTCAGGGGCAGCTGTGTCGTGTCAGGAGCAGCTGTGTGGTGTCAGGGGCAGCTGTGTCGTGTCAAGAGCAGCTGTGTGGTGTCAGGAGCAGCTAAAGTCGCACCCTACACGAAGCTTCACTCGTGTAGATGTACCGCTGCGCCTCCTAGCGCCAGATAGTCCATAATTACCCCAAAACTGCTTTGTCTGTTCCATTTCAGTCGTCTCGTCTGGTACCTGTACGGTACTGGAAGGTCAAGTTGTTTTCTGGGTCGTTCCTGTCACGCTCCTGCTGAATGATTGGTCCCCGCGGTGCAGCTGGGAGCGTTCCCGACTCGCAGTCGGGAATTCTGGGTTCGAATCACAGGATGGACGGAAATGGTTGGCCGCGTTTCGAATCACCTAATGCACCTGTTCACCTAACAGTGATCTCGAGCAGACAAATGATTAAATTTAACGTAATTTTAAATAAAATTTATTTACCTTCATCAGTCATATTTTCTTTGAACACACATTTTTCTGAATACAAATGTTAGTTAATAATAATAATAATAATAATAATAATAATAATAATAATAATAATAATAATATTATTATTATTATACCAAATGTCTTAACTGATATTACTTATTTATCTTTCAGGGAATTGTAATGAATGCGGAATGACAGAAAAACATGAAAATGGTGATTATTTAATATTGACTTCTGTCAGAACTGCTTATCTATTGTGTTCAGACATTCATATCTACTTTAGTATGATATACATCTCTACTTTAGTATGATATACATCTCTACTTTAGTATGATATACATCTCTACTTTAGTATGATATACATCTCTACTTTAGTATGATATACATCTCTACTTTAGTATGATATACATCTCTACTTTAGTATGATATACATCTCTACTTTAGTATATACATCTCTACTTTAGTATGATATACATCTCTACTTTAGTATGATATACATCTCTACTTTAGTATATACATCTCTACTTTAGTATGATATACATCTCTACTTTAGTATGATATACATCTCTACTTTAGTATGATATACATCTCTACTTTAGTAAGAATAAACATTTCTAGTAAGCTGCACATCTCTTCTTTGGTAAACTGTTGTCCTGTAGTTTAGTAAGCTGTAGAGGTTTACCATTGAGCTGGTGCAGAGGTTTACCAGTGATCTGGTGTAGAGGTTTACCAGTGATCTGGTGCAGAGGTTTACCAGTGATGTGGTGTAGAGGTTTACCAGTGATCTGGTGCAGAGGTTTACCAGTGATCTGGTGCAGAGGTTTACCAGTGATCTGGTGCAGAGGTTTACCAGTGATCTGGTACAGAGGTTTACCAGTGATCTGGTACAGAGGTTTACCAGTGATCTAGTGTAGAGGTTTACCAGTGATCTGGTGTAGAGGTTTACCAGTGATCTGGTGCAGAGGTTTACCAGTGATCTGGTACAGAGGTTTACCAGTGATCTGGTGCAAAGGTTTACCAGTGATCTGGTGTAGAGGTTTACCAGTGATCTGGTGTAGAGGTTTACCAGTCCTCTGGTACAGAGGTTTACCAGTGATCTGGTACAGAGGTTTACCAGTGATCTGGTGTAGAGGTTTACCAGTGATCTGGTGTAGAGGTTTACCAGTCATCTGGTACAGAGGTTTACCAGTGATCTGGTGCAGAGGTTTACCAGTGCTCTGGTGCAGAGGTTTACCAGTGATCTGGTACAGAGGTTTACCAGTGATCTGGTACAGAAGTTTACCAGTGCTCTGGTTCAGAGGTTTACCAGTGCTCTGGTGCACAGGTTTACCAGTGATCTGGTACAGAGATTTACCAGTGATCTGGTGCAGAGGTTTACCAGTGATCTGGTACAGAAGTTTACCAGTGCTCTGGTTCAGAGGTTTACCAGTGCTCTGGTGCAGAGGTTTACCAGTGCTCTGGTGCAGAGGTTTACCAGTGATCTGGTGCAGAGGTTTACCAGTGATCTGGTACTGAGGTTTACCAGTGATCTGGGACAGAGGTTTACCAGTGATCTGGTACAGAGGTTTACCAGTGATCTGGGACAGAGGTTTACCAGTGATCTGGTGCAGAGGTTTACCAGTGATCTGGTACAGAGGTTTACCAGTGCTCTAGCATGGAAGCTCTCTACTAATCTGGTATGCAGGTTTACCTCTGACCTGACATTTAAAGGTTTACTGCCTGAACGAAATGTCAGCACTGTGGAGAAATGCCCGAGAGACCATTGGAACATTATCTAACACAGTACACAGTTACAAACCCATATTAAGATTTCAACTTAGATTCAACAGAGCAGAAGAAGTTGTTAAACACATATGGCAAAATCTTACTGAAGCGACCATACGAGTCATAAATACTCATACTCCGCCCAAGTAAAACAGAAACAAGTAACACTTAGTGGGCCAGCCAGAGACTTAGGGCCCGCGCAGGAATATCCCTGCAAAAAAAAAAAATGCCTGAATCATTATGGATAGAACGCCATCTCTGCGAGGAACGATCTCCTCACTGTCCCGACCTGTCCAAGTGGCCAGTTAAACAAATCTGGTTCGTGCTGTGTTTATCCTGGACACTAGTTAGCTGCCATGTAGTGACAGCATGTACCCGACCTCTACCTCTGATGTATTCCTGGTGGTGTGTGGTCGTCTCCCCGCTGTAGTGAGCGGGGCTCGACCCCAACACTGCTCCTGCATCACAGTCGCCTTCACACACCCAACTGTTAAATGTCAGTCTTGATAAATATACATACATATCTATGTAAATAAAAATGGAAATGTTCGTTTGTACAAAATCGTTTATCTCTGAAAGTTCTTCACCGATTGCGTTGAAATTTTCACACTAAATTGTTCCATTCGCATCCGAGCGTGTTTTAATACATACTATATAGATATCTCGTCTGTGACGTGGGAAAAACATGATTTTTTCTCGAAAAACTGTGCTCTTCATGTGTTTTTTCTTCAGAGGGAAATCTTCGAAACGTCTTTCCTGATTGCTTTGAAATTTTGACACAACGTTGCATTCGAAAAGGCGGGTGTTTTATATAACTACTATATAGATACTCCACCTCTGACAGGTAAAAAACATGCTTTTTTGAAAAACAGCGCCTTCTGTTGGACTTAAGAGCAACACACGCTGTAATCTCCAAAGTTCTTCACCGATTGCTTTGAAATTTTGACACAACGTTCCATTTGAATACGCGCGTGTTTTTATATATATACCTACTATATAGATGCCACACCTGTGGCAGGTAAAAACATGCTTTTTTGTAAAACAGCGCCATCTGTTGCACGTAATAGCAACACACGCAATAGTAAATATGTTACAATTCCAATTCATTGTTTCTGATTGCATTGATAAATTAAATTTTCGTAAATTTCGATATATTTTTATTTTTATTTAAATATCTTGAGCGACATTGCATTGGAATTGAGCTGTCTTTTTTTACCATATCGTTCATTTCGTGAGTATAGTTTATTTTTGTTTTGTTTTTTAATTTCGTTTTTGTAACTGTTCCTCTTATTTTTCAGTGATGGGAACATCAGATCATTTAATGTTCTCAATTTTCTGATGGGAACATCAGATCATTTGGGACCGAATCGGACGAGGGAGTGAGAAATGGTGGGGTGGACGAGGGGACGGGAGGTGGATAGTGGGGAGGACAAGGGGACAGGGGAGGGGTAATGGAGGGGACGACGAGGGAATGGGGGAGTGGGGAATGTTGGGAGGACTAAGGGACAGTGGGATATATGTATATATATACATATATATATATATATATATATATATATATATATATATATATATATATATATATATATATATATATATATATATATATGTATATATATATGTATATATTATTAAATATGACCGAAAAAGTAAGATTAATAATTCTAACATGAATTTTCTCAATCTTTCGTACATTTCTTTTCACTGTTGGAGGTAAATCAAAAATCAATTCTCCAAAATTCATTTTTATTTCTAGTCTGACGCGACACGAGCGCGTTTCGTAAAACTTATTACATTTTCAAAGACTTTAGTTTACAAATACACAACTGAATAGAACTTACGCATCTCCGTTTTTATATCTACATTTGAGAGAGGTGGATGGGGTGAGGTGGCATTAATAGGGTATTAATTTCATCAACACAAGACAGAACAAGAGGTGGTATTAATAGGGTATTTATTTCATCAACACAAGACAGAACACGAAACAATGGGTATTGAATCGAAGTGATTGTAGAAAGCCTATTGGTCCATATTTCTTGATGCTTCTATATTGGAGCGGAGTCTTGAGGTGGGTAGAATATAGTTGTGCATTAATTGGCTGTTGATTGCTGGTGTTGACTTCTTGATGTGTAGTGCCTCGCAAACGTCAAGCCGCCTGCTATCGCTGTATCTATCGATGATTTCTGTGTTGTTTACTAGGATTTCTCTGGCTATGGTTTGGTTGTGGGAAGAGATTATATGTTCCTTAATGGAGCCCTGTTGCTTATGCATCGTTAAACGCCTAGAAAGAGATGTTGTTGTCTTGCCTATATACTGGGTTTTTTGGAGCTTACAGTCCCCAAGAGGGCATTTGAAGGCATAGACGACGTTAGTCTCTTTTAAAGCGTTCTGTTTTGTGTCTGGAGAGTTTCTCATGAGTAGGCTGGCCGTTTTTCGGGTTTTATAGTAAATTGTCAGTTGTATCTTCTGATTTTTGTGTGTAAGGATAACGTTTCTATTAACAATATCTTTCAGGACCCATTCCTCCGTTTTATGAGCTGTGGAAAAGAAGTTCCTGTAAAATAGTCTAATAGTGGGTATAGGTGTGGTGTTAGTTATCTCTTCAGAGGTTGCATGGCGTTTCACTTTCCTTCTTATGATGTCTTCCACGAAACCATTGGAGAAGCCGTTGTTGACTAGGACCTGCCTTACCCTACAGAGTTCTTCATCGACTTGCTTCCATTCTGAGCTGTGGCTGAGAGCACGGTCGACATATGCGTTAACAACACTCCTCTTGTACCTGTCTGGGCAGTCGCTGTTGGCATTTAGGCACATTCCTATGTTCGTTTCCTTAGTGTAGACTGCAGTGTGGAAACCTCCGCTCTTTTCCATGACTGTTACATCTAGAAAGGGCAGCTTCCCATCCTTTTCCATCTCGTAAGTGAAACGCAGCACGGAACTCTGCTCAAATGCCTCCTTCAGCTCCTGCAGATGTCTGACATCAGGTACCTGTGTAAAACTGTCGTCAACATACCTGGAGCATACTCCTCTCCAATATAGAAGCATCAAGAAATATGGACCAATAGGCTTTCTACAATCACTTCTATTCAATACCCATTGTTTCGTGTTCTGTCTTGTGTTGATGAAATTAATACCCTATTAATACCACCTCTTGTTCTGTCTTGTGTTGATGAAATTAATACCCTATTAATGCCACCTCACCCCATCCACCTCTCTCAAATGTAGATATAAAAACGGAGATGCATAAGTTCTATTCAGTTGTGTATTTGTAAACTAAAGTCTTTAAAAATGTAATAAGTTTAACGAAACGCGCTCGTGTCGCGTCAGACTAGAAATAAAAATGAATTTTGGAGAATTGATTTTTGATTTACCTCCAACAGTGAAAAGAAATGTACGAAAGATTGAGAAAATTCGTGTTAGAATTATTAATCTTACTATTTCGGTCATATTTAATAATATATGTCTACAGGAAAGACTGCTACCAAAATATACTAATATATATATATATATATATATATATATATATATATATATATATATATATATATATATATATATATATATATATATATATATATATGCGAACAAGCCTGAATGGTCCCCAGGACAATATGCAACTAAAAACTCACACCCCAGAAGTGACTCGAACCCATACTCCCAGGAGCAACGCAACTGGTATGTACAAGACGCCTTAATCCACTTGACCATCACGACCGGACATAATGAGGTGATAGCAGAAGCTATTTGAACCACCCCACCGCCGGCACTCGGATAGTAATCTTGGGCATAGCATTTTACCAAATCACCTCATTCTTTGGGGCACACGTGAGGAACACAAATGCCAACAAACCTGAATGGTCCCCAGGACAATATGCAACTGAAAACTCACACCCCAGAAGTGACTCGAACCCATACTCCCAGGAGCAACGCAACTGGAATGTACAAGACGCCTTAATCCACTTGACCATCACGACCGGACATAATGAGGTGATAGCCGAAGCTATTTGAACCACCCCACCGCCGGCACTCGGATAGTAATCTTGGGCATAGCATTTTACCAAATCACCTCATTCTTTGGGGCACACGTGAGGAACACAAATGCGAACAAGCCTGAATGGTCCCCAGGACAATATGCAACTGAAAACTCACACCCCAGAAGTGACTCGAACCCATACTCCCAGGAGCAACGCAACTGGTATGTACAAGACGCCTTAATCCACTTGACCATCACGACCGGACATAATGAGGTGATAGCCGAAGCTATTTGAACCACCCCACCGCCGGCACTTGATGGTCAAGTGGATTAAGGCGTCTTGTACATACCAGTTGCGTTGCTCCTGGGAGTATGGGTTCGAGTCACTTCTGGGGTGTGAGTTTTCAGTTGCATATTGTCCTGGGGACCATTCAGGTTTGTTCGCATTTGTGTTCCTCACGTGTGCCCCAAAGAATGAGGTGATTTGGCAAAATGCTATGCCCAAGATTGCTATCCGAGTGCCGGCGGTGGGGTGGTTCAAATAGCTTCGGCTATCACCTCATTATGTCCGGTCGTGATGGTCAAGTGGATTAAGGCGTCTTGTACATACCAGTTGCGTTGCTCCTGGGAGTATGGGTTCGAGTCACTTCTGGGGTGTGAGTTTTCAGTTGCATATTGTCCTGGGTACCATTCAGGCTTGTTCGCATTTGTGTTCCTCACGTGTGCCCCAAAGAATGAGGTGATTTGGTAAAATGCTATGCCCAAGATTACTATCCGAGTGCCGGCGGTGGGGTGGTTCAAATAGCTTCGGCTATCACCTCATTATGTCCGGTCGTGATGGTCAAGTGGATTAAGGCGTCTTGTACATACCAGTTGCGTTACTCCTGGGAGTATGGGTTCGAGTCACTTCTGGGGTGTGAGTTTTCAGTTGCATATTGTCCTGGGGACCATTCAGGCTTGTTCGCATTTGTGTTCCTCACGTGTGCCCCAAAGAATGAGGTGATTTGGTAAAATGCTATGCGCAAGATTACTATCCGAGTGCCAGCAGTGGGGTGGTTCAAATAGCTTCCGCTATCACCTCATTATGTCCGGTCGTGATGGTCAAGTGGATTAAGGCGTCTTGTACATACCAGTTGCGTTGCTCCTGGGAGTATGGGTTCGAGTCACTTCTGGGGTGTGAGTTTTCAGTTATATATATATATATATATATATATATATATATATATATATATATATATATATATATATATATATATATATATATATAGATTAATATACGATCTGTACCCTGCCACGTGTTGCTACCAGTTAGTACCAGTTAGGTACTAACTGGTACCACACACTTCTTCTTTCTGCCATGTCAGGAAAATCAGCATTTCCCCCCATCCACTGGGCCAACATCTTATGTTCCAGACCTACACAGCCTATTTCTCTATCTTCCCTCACCTTCTTATCACCTGGGAGGCAAATCAAGTGGTTTCTAGATTTCTCTCACTCACCTCTTTTACCTCTCGTAATGCAACAGATACTCTCTGGGTGACCTCCGCTAATATGTACTGATATTAATGTAACACCACACCGTTACGGTTGGAGTTCTCTTCAGTTCCATACAGTGTCTTTAGTTTAATACAGTGTCTTCAGGCATTACAGTGCCTTCAGTTCAATACAGTGCTTTCAGTCAATACAGTGCCTTCAGTTCAATACAGTGCCTTCAGTTCAATGCAGTGCTTTCAGTCAATACAGTGCCTTCAGTTCAATACAGTGCCTTCAGTCAATACAGTGCCTCCAGTTCAATACCGTTCCTTCCGTTCAATGCAGTGCCTTCAGTCAATACAGTGCCTTCAGTTCAATACAGTGCCTTCAGTTCAATACAGTGCCTTCAGTTCAATGCAGTGCCTTCAGTCAATACAGTGCCTCCAGTTCAATACAGTGCATTCAGTCAATACAGTGCCTTCAGTTCAATACAGTGCCTTTAGTTCAATACAGTGGCTTCAGTTCAATACAATGCCGTCAGTAACATGATGACATTATTAAGCTCTGATTTTTCATCTTGAAAAACATTAATAAATAAATGATTCACACCATGGTTTTACAAATAACCGTTCATGTTTAACAAATTTGCTATCATTTTATTCCAGCATAGTTGAGACAGATGATATTGGTTAGGTTTGTGATGTCGTGTACCTTGGTTTTAGCAAAGCTCTTGACACAGTGCCACATGAAAGACTGATTAAAAAGATACAGGTTCATGATATTGAGGGAGGGGTGCTATATTAAGATGAATTAGGGCATGGCTATACCGAAGGAAACAAAGAGTTAGTATAAGAAGGTTAAGTCAGAGTGGGAAAATGTTGTAAGTGGAGTACCTCATGGCTCTGTCCTGGGACCTCTGTTATTCATAATATAAAAATGATTTAGATTCAGGTTTGAGCAGCAATATTTGCAAATTTGCCGATGATACAAAAATCTGGAGGGAAATGAGCACGGAAACAGACTCACTATCACTTCAAGTCGATCTAAATAAGGTTTTGAAATGGGCTAAAGATTGGCAAATGCAGTTTAATGCTGACAAATGTAAGGTTTTGAGGTTAGTTAATGATGATAAAGTTACAAGATACGAGCTAGATGGTGTTGAGAATGCGAAGACGGATTGCGAAAGGGATCTGGGAGTTATGATTAGTAAGAATTTTAATTCATAAAAACAATGCATAAATGATCATAATAAGGCAAATTAAGACACTGGGATTTATTAATCGAAGCGTTAGCAATAGGATACCTGGTGTTGTTCTTCAGCTATATCTTGCTCTGGTTAGGCCCCATTTAGATTATGCAGTTCAGTGTTGGTTGCCGTACTATACGCCATTTTTAATCAGTTCCCAGTTGTGGGAGATTCTAAAGGGAAGCATCCAGGCAAACAGGTGTGGCCGAGTCTGCAGAGTTTCTCACGCTGCTCCGGACAGCAGAGTGTGTTGTATATCTCTGCTAGACGTGTTCGGACTCATGGATAGGTATTTTGAGCTTCTGTAAATTTTTTTGTTTTTGTTTCCATTGTCTTCAGTACCTGTGGATCAATGCCACGAGGCGTCTGAAAATGGGATGGTTAGTGCAATGTATTGCTTTACTGTTTTGTTATGATCCGTGCAACGAATGGTTAGCACGAATTCCGTGCAACTATTACACATGTACATTAAACTCGTTATGTCATTCACCACTCTGTCTTCAGAGTTCACGGACCACAATTATAGTTAATACTGTAATAGTGAAGAGTAGTGTGGAAGACCACAACGCTTGAAGAGGTCAAGCTGTGAGCTCCTCACCGTGACGGACACATGAAGCTTGAGCGCTCTAGATGGCATATTCCTCCCCCCCCCCCTCTTCTCTCTAGTACCTCTCTCCTCTCTAGTACCCCTCTTCTCTCTAGTACCTCTCTTCTCTCTAGTACCCCTCTTCTCTCTAGTACCCCTCTTCTCTCTAGTGTTTTAGTTTTTGAGTCAACCTTGTCCTTTGTTTGTTAATGTTGGAGGTGAGTGACGCTTTTATTTATGTTAATGAAGGAATGTTGAGGCTTAACCTATCTGCATGTGACGCAGGCACTTCTGCTGGCCCAACCTGTTCCACTCTCTAGCCAGCCTATTCCACTGTCCATCCAGCCTATTCCACTGTCCATCCAGCCTATTCCACTGTCCATCCAGCCTATTCCACTGTCCAGCCAGCCTATTCCACTGTCCAGCCAGCCTATTCCACGTACAAAATAACTGAACCCGTCCTCAGGCTAGGCTCATTAAAGCGGCGGCCGACCCCCCCCCAAAGACGTTTCCAGCAATTTTTAACGTACTATGTATTAAAACAGTTTTCTCTCATGCATAAACTAATAAAATTATTATAATACATTTGAGTTTTATGTATAGTTAGGCGTATGTTAGTTTAGGTTCTTGTGGGGATTATTTGCATTTGAAGTCCGCGGGTATTAGCAGAGTTGTAATTGGAACAGACGTCGCCAGCGAAGCCCCCGTTCGAGAAATAATCGAACACCAGTTGTCAGTCGTGTAAAGCATTTGTTATTCATAAACGTGAAGTTTGCCGGCTTAATGGACTAAACACTTTACACAAAAGAAGTGTTAAGTCTGCAGACACGAACAATGCTCACTTCTGTCATGTTAGGGATTCTAATCTTTCTATTGATTGGTCTTTTTCTAAAATAATCTTTCCTGCCTCTAGTCTTCACACACACCGTCTTGCTGAATTGGCTCTAGTTTTACACAAAAATACTAGTCACAGCTTCGTGGCATCCTTTGCAGATGATACAAAAATCAGCATGAAAATTTTCCCCTGAAAAACTGCAGCCAAATATTAATAAGATATAATAATAAAAATATATCGATTGGGCAACTAAAAATATCATTATGTGTAACGGTGAAAAATTCCAGGTACTTAGGTATGGTGGAAACGAAGAACTTAATCGAAACACAGGGAACTGGACACAATCAGACACAATCATAGAAAGAAAGCAACATGTAAAAGATCTGGGAATTATGATGTCTGACGACCTGACATTTAGGGAACATAACCGAGGAAATATTGTGGCGGCCAGGAAAATAAGAGGATGGATTAAGAGTACGTTAAAATCCATAGACCCAACAGCAATGATAATACTATTTAAATCACTGGTGCTGTCCCGTCTTGAGTATTGCTCGATACTCACTTACCCTTTCACGGCAGGAGAGATCTCTGAATTAGAGGGAATGCAAAGAACATATACGGCCCTACTGGGACGCAACCGGGTTCTTCTCTGATGGTAGTAGAGTTTGGGAATCCGGCCCCAAGTTAGTAGAGGCTTTCAAGGGGTGTGTTCTGTAACACAAGTAAAACTAAAGGGGAAGGGATACAAATATTTCAATTTTCCGATATATATTTCCACCATCGTAATTTAAAGTCATAAAAGAGATTTATAACTACACAATGTACAATGAGGTCTCACTCTCTGAAAACGCTCAACACTCTGCGATGCTTCTTCTAGGTAGCCCTGGTCTCTGCTTCCGTGGTTCACGATGCATCCACGATAACTCTACGATGAATCTACCCTGGCCACAGGCCAGCCAAATCACAGTCCCACTGGGTGCTTCGTCGTGGAGGCCTTCAACCACAATCCAGCCTGTAGCTGGCAGGTACCGATCAGCTCCGCTGTGTAGGCCACTCCACGACTGATACTTAGGGTTGCGTGCCCTAGCCAGGAGCCTCGTGTGACTCGCTGGTTACTCTCCTCATACAGCACCCCAGTGGGTGGTCTCCTCCACCAGCCAACCCCGGATAAGGCGATTCCCAACACTGCCACTCCTCAGGCAGGCTATTACTCTCAACAGAGTTCGTCCAGGGATGGCTCACAGCTTCTTCAAAGCAGACTGATGAGGAGACCTTGGCTGCCTTGGGTAGACTGGTCCATCGTCCAATACAGCAGTCCCAGATCGACTCTGCAATCAGACAAATCATTAATACTGGGACGCTTCACTCACAAACTTAGACAGAAACGTCCACCTCTTCACTCCATAGATGGCGTTCACTGTCTAAGCACTACCTCACCAGAGGTCAGCAGCGGCTACGTCGCGAGTCGACTAGGACAGGAATCCAGCACCTGTTGCCGGCATATCCTGTCACCACTAGATGGCGTCGTCCATTTGGAGTGGGTTTCGGGAGCGGACTCACAGATGGCGTTGTCATCACTGCTCCGTGCTCCGACGCTGGACTCGGGTCCAGCGTCGGAGGCACGGAGGCACGGAGGCACGGTAACCGGCACGCATAGAAACGATAAAACATCTAAATTATTGGGACCGTCTCAAAGCTCTCAAAATGTATTCTTTGGAAAGGAGATGAGAGAGGTATCAAATAATATATACATGGAAGATCCCAGCTAGAGGCTTAGGGCCCACGCAGGAATGTCCCTGAAAAAAAGATACTTGAAGGCTAGGTCCCAAATTTGCACAGTAGAATAACAACATACTGGAACGAAAGATAGGAAAGGAACTGCAGAATAAGACCAAGGGAAGGGAACTGTCGGGAAAGCGCCAAGCCATGATGAGTATATAGCACTGGGAAGGGATCAGGATAAGGATTTGGGATGGGACGGGGGAAGACTTGGTTGATTTTTTATTGTTGCCGCCGGAGGCGGCTAGTTTATTGTGCACCCCATACTCATCCTGTGAGCGGTAGCGCAAAAAGCATTACAGAGGGCACAAAAGGTCTTTATCAGACCTCATATTAGATTATTACATAAACAATTTCATCTATCCTTCACACCTTATAGTTACCATGTCAGCTAGTTAGAGAGAAAGTGCTATTTCAAGAGCTATATATTTACAGTAAGTCATAAATATTAATGGTAGGTCTTATCGCTAATACATAATAGTTTGACCAATGGAGATATTGCAGAGTCATAGAGTAGCTTCTGTTTATTATTAGTCTTCACAATACACTACTTGTTTCTGAATCTCATATGTCATTTATCTACTGGAATCGAAATATGGATACAGTGCAAGGATTTCAGGTAATTTATCCATGGTAATAAGATAGGTTGCCATATCATACAGAGTGAACTTAGATTTATCTCTAAATGGCTCAATTTTACTACAATCCAAGATATAGTGTTCGAGTGTGTGTCCCTGTCTTTGTCCACACACTTTACACTTTACTTCATCTAGATCCCTATACAAGCCGAACTGCCAGAGATACTTGTAGCCAAGTCTTATACGAGCTGTGACAACATCTGTTAGTCTACTTTGTTACTTGCCCCATACCCATGTTTTACTTCACACATTTCATTGTGATGAACAATGGACCTGCTAGTTCCAGTTTGCACTGCTCTACTTTTTTTCAAATCCATCCAGGAGTTCTCGTCTAATGACACTTTTAAGGGACCTATTTGATAACTCAAGATTCCGTTCAATACTGTCTTTATTTGCTGCAGCCTTAGCAAGGGCGTCAACTTTGTCATGTTCCTGCAGGCCAATGTGAGAAGGAATCCACAACATTTTTATATTTTCCCTCTTGCTAAGTATTCTTATATATCTACGTCTAGCTTCCAAGACAAGGGAAGGGAAGGCTATGTAGCACCATCCTGCTACATTTCCAGTAGAAGGAAACCGGGAAGGCTATGTAGCACCATCCTGCTTTGTAATGTCCCACACTGCGGTCTCACTCACTCTGACTGTCCCCTCCGGCAGGAGGAAATCCAAAAGATGACTGCAACCGCTTCCTCCATCACCATACCTCAACAAACAATCCCACTAACGGTCGAATTATCAGTCTTACCCGGGAATTCTGGGAACACACACGTGATTCCCACACCATCGCCCAGCCCCTGGGGACGCTGCATTCAGCCGACCGTACCACCTCTGACTACACCACCACCGGCCCAGCCTGCAGCCTCCACCAAGATCACCCTTCTACCTGTCCTGGTTCACCTCGCCAACAAAATGGAGGGCATCAACATTGCCTGCTACATCCACGTCATCAACAGCCTGCTCGTCGAAAATAGACTTCCGACAGCTGCTGCACCCGATGACCTTCCAACTTCCACAACTGCTACTGGACTCTCTGCCCCATGGATCCCTGAGGCAGCCGAACCCCAGGGGAGCCCTCATCGTCCGGCCACAGCTACTCAGCAGTCCCCAAGCTCGTCCTACTGGCAAGGACGGCAGCAGCCCCCAGGACAGCTGACCAGGACGACTCCGAAGACAAACCCAAGGAAACTGATCACAATGATTAGACCAACTCTGATGCTTCAGGCGATGTCACCGGCTCTTCTGTCCCTCGTACGGCTGCTTGGGCACCTTCTCACCCTTGGGATCCCACACCGGCACCAACCAGACTGACAGGTTCCCATGCTGCCTCCTCCGGGGTATATCCGACATGGCCGTGTAATTTCCAAGACAGACAGCATAACTCCATAATCCACAACGACTACTGGGAATACAGGTGCAGGGAAGCAGGACGGATCCTTTGCATGGTCGTCCCTTAAGAACGCCTCGATCACCTCTGCGACCACGACACTGAAAAAGGATATTCGACCAAACTATCAACTTCAGGGAACTGGGACAAGGAAACCAATCATCTTGTAACACTCGGACTTCTCCCCCTAGACCGGCCGACTGTGGCAGCCCGCTAACAGCCCTGCTGACTCCTGTGGAATTTAACTGTGAGCGACGTGTGTACCCCATCAATTCACTGGTCTGACCAGCCCTATGGCCTTTGATTGGATTGGCGCATCCACGGACCCCATTCCCACACCTCCAGTATCAGCAATTGATACTGATAATGAATCCAAAGAGCCTCTACTTAATTAAGGACTCAACATAGAGGGCGCTACATGGAAATTTTGTTCCAGTAGCTGAATCTAAAACAATAACATCCTCACTTTTCTCACTCGACTTGAAAATGATCCAGAACCGAAACGTCGTCATTTTTTCATCTTCTGATTAGAGAAGACATGATCAATACATAAACTGTAGCGGTGCAAGGACTGTACCTTGAGGTACAGAGCTTTTAACTTCACTTGGACTCGATTTTATTTGATTGAATGTTACTCTTTGTGTTCTGTTCGACAGGAAATTGAGTATCCAGCGTCCTACTTTTCCAGTTAATCCCATTGACCTCATTTTGTGTGGTATCACCCCATTGCCAAATACCAACCCCAACTTATCACCTGGCAAAGAAACTCAATGAACTCCTAACTCCATACACTCCAAGTAAGTTTAGTCTACAGTCATCAGCAGATTTCCTAGAATTGATAAAATCTACCCAGCCCGATGGAATCATCGCTTCCCTGGACGTTGAATCCCTATTTACCAACGTCCCAGTCGACACAACCATAGGAATGATACTGGACAGAGTATACAGAGACGAGAGCACCCCCAAATTAGACATACCTGAGCCACACTTGAAAAGTCTTCTCGAAGCATGTACAAAGGAAGCCCCTTTCATCAGTCCACAAGGAGACATGTATTTACAAATAGACGGAGTAGCAATGGGCTCCCCTTTAGGAATTTTATTTGCTAATTTTTATATGGGAACCATCGAAGACAGGGTCTTCAGTAGCAGACAAAAACCAACTGTATACTGCCGTTATGTAGATGACATATTCGTAATAGTAAAAGACCCAGATGAACTAATTGACCTAAAAAGACACCTAGAGAGAGAGTCAGTACTCCGATTTACACATGAAAATAGTGAAAATAACAGTCTGCCATTCCTGGATGTACTAATAACAAAAACAGGAACCTCTTTAAGCACCAACGTATATACCAAGCCCACCAACATAGGATTATGTCTGAACGGTAGAAGTGAGTGCCCCCAAAGATACAAAGCCAGTGTTCTCAATGCTTATATTCGTCGAGCGCTTACCCACTGCTCTGAATGGAGCAACGTGAGTAGAGAGTTTGAAAGAGTAACTCAGGTATTGGTGAACAACGGATATAGCAACGCGGAAATAAACGCTGCTATAAGAAGACACTTGGACCGTTGGTATAATTCAGAACCTAGAACAGAAACCACAACACCCCCAATAAAATTATATTACAAATCAACCATGCACAGTGAACATATAAAAGAGGAAAGAATAATGAAAGAAATAATCCGTAAAGGAGTAAAAAGCACTACTCCTAACCAAAACATAAACCTGATAATATTCTACAAAACCAAGAAGACTTCCGAACTCCTTATCAAAAACAGCCCGAAGCCGACGGAGAACCCTCTACAGCAGTCAAGCGTTGTATACATGTACACTTGCCCCCACGAAGGATGTAACCTTCAATGTAAGTACATAGGTAGGACGTCGACCAAGCTGACGAGGCGTTTGACATGCCATCTTCAATCTGGTGCCCCTAGGAATCTCATGAGACAAGCCCATGACATTACTCTAACAAGAGAAATGTTGAACAAGAATACCTGCATAATAGACAAAACCCAAGATGCAAGAAGATTACAAATTCTTGAGGCAATTCACATAAGAATAGAGCGACCTACCATGAACACCCAAATCACGGAACTATTTACTCTACCCACCATGAGAGTAAGGACAAGACAAGAACATATCGATGCCAACACAGAAGACAATGTCCAACATAATAGGCCAATTACACTGGATTAATCTTTGTGTTTGGATAGGAGATGCCTCGTATAGGCCAATAAGCCTTCTGCAGCCTCTATGTTTCACCTCACATTTATCCCTTATGTATCCCCCCATGTTTTCACCTTTATTGTATTATCACCTGACCCAGTGCGGGTATAAAATCAACTAGTATTGTAAGATCTGTTCACTTGAGAATGAACCATGGAGGTTCGAAACGTTGTGCAAATTATATAAATAAGTGTAATACACTCTATAGTAAATCACTTCTTTTCTTCACCTTAAAAGTACGAAAATGAGTTTTGGAGAACTCCTATTTCAATTAAGCCCTGATGCTAAGAAAATAGATAGAGGGATAGAAGCCCTAAACCAGAAAATAATAAATACAGAATATGCGGTCATATTCAATGAAACATATATATATATATATATATATATATATATATGTCGTACCTAGTAGCCAGAACTCACTTTTTGGCCTACTATTCAAGGCCCGATTTGCCTAATAAGCCAAGTTTTCATGAATTAATATATTTTTTCTATTTTTTTTCTTATGAAATGATAAAGCTACCCATTTCATTATGTATGAGGTCAATTTTTTTTTATTGGAGTTAAAATTAACGTAGATATATGACCGAACCTAACCAACCCTACCTAACCTAACCTAACCTATCTTTATAGGTTAGGTTTGGTTAGGTAGCCGAAAAAGTTAGGTTAGGTTAGGTTAGGTAGGTTAGGTAGTCGAAAAACAATTAATTCATGAAAACTTGGCTTATTAGGCAAATCGGGCCTTGAATAGTAGGCCAAAAAGTGAGTTCTGGCTACTAGGTACGACATATATATATATATATATATATATATATATGCATGCGAACAAGTCTGAATGGTCCCCAGGCATACATGCAACTGAAAACTCACACACCAGAAGTGATTAGAACCCATACTGCCAGGAGCACTATGGGCACCTTATCCACTCGACCATCATGACCGGACAAAAGTGGATGATAGCCGAAGCTATTTGCCCATCAGCCCACCGGCACTCTGATGGTAATCTTGGGCATAGTATTTTATCAAATCATCTCATTCTTTGGGGCACACGTGAGGAACACAAATGCGAACAAGCCTGAATGGTCCCCAGGACAATATGCAACAGAAAACTCACACCCCAGAAGTGACTCGAACCCATACTCCCAGAAGCAACGCAACTGGTATGTACAAGACGCCTTAATCCACTTGACCATCACGACCGGACATAATGAGGTGATATATATATATATATATATATATATATATATATATATATATATATATATATATATATATATATATATATATATATATATATATATATATATATATATATATATATATATATATATATATATATATATATATATATATATATATATATATTTATATATATATGTCGTACCTAGTAGCCAGAACGCACTTCTCAGCCTACTATGCATGACCCAATTTACCTAATAAGCCAAGTTTTCATGAATTAATTGTTTTTCGACTACCTAACCTACCTAACCTAACCTAACTTTTTCGGCTACCTAACCTAACCTAACCTATAGAGATAGGTTAGGTTAGGTAGGGTTGGTTAGGTTCGGTCATATATCTCCGTTAATTTTAACGCCAATAAAAAAAATTGACCTCATACATGAAATGGGTAGCTTTATCATTTCATAAGAAAAAAAAATGAGAAAATATATTAATTCAGGAAAACTTGGCTTATTAGGCAATTCGGGCCTTACATAGTAGGCCGAGAAGTGCATTCTGGCTACTTGGTACGACATATATATATATATATATATATATGAATGAAAACTCACACCCCAGAAGTGACTCGAACCCATACTCCCAGAAGCAACGCAACTGGTAACTACAGGGCGCCTTAATCCGCTTGACCATCACGGCCGTCAAAAGGAAGTGATTGCCGAGGCTATTTGAGCCACTTCCCCGACGGCAACTCGGATGGTAATCTTGGGCATAGCATTTCACCAAATCACCTCATTCTTTGGGGCACACGTGAGGAACACAAATGCGAACAAGCCTGAATGGTCCCCAGGACTATATGCGAATGAAAACTCACACCCCAGAAGTGACTCGAACCCATACTCCCAGAAGCAACGCAACTGGTAACTACAGGGCGCCTTAATCCGCTTGACCATCACGGCCGTCAAAAGGAAGTGATAGCCGAGGCTATTTGAGCCACTTCCCCGACGGCAACTCGGATGGTAATCTTGGGCATAGCATTTCACCAAATCACCTCATTCTTTGGGGCACACGTGAGGAACACAAATGCGAACAAGCCTGAATGGTCCCCAGGACTATATGCGAATGAAAACTCACACCCCAGAAGTGACTCGAACCCATACTCCCAGAAGCAACGCAACTGGTAACTACAGGGCGCCTTAATCCGCTTGACCATCACGGCCGTCAAAAGGAAGTGATAGCCGAGGCTATTTGAGCCACTTCCCCGACGGCAACTCGGATGGTAATCTTGGGCATAGCATTTCACCAAATCACCTCATTCTTTGGGGCACACGTGAGGAACACAAATGCGAACAAGCCTGAATGGTCCCCAGGACTATATGCGAATGAAACCTGTAGTTACCAGTTGCGTTGCTTCTGGGAGTATGGGTTCGAGTCACTTCTGGGGTGTGAGTTTTCATTCGCATATAGTCCAGGGGACCATTCAGGCTTGTTCGCATTTGTGTTCCTCACGTGTGCCCCAAAGAATGAGGTGATTTGGTGAAATGCTATGCCCAAGATTACCATCCGAGTTGCCGTCGGGGAAGTGGCTCAAATAGCCTCGGCTATCACTTCCTTTTGACGGCCGTGATGGTCAAGCGGATTAAGGCGCCCTGTAGTTACCAGTTGTGTTGCTTCTGGGAGTATGGGTTCGAGTCACTTCTGGGGTGTGAGTTTTCATTCGCATATAGTCCTGGGGACCATTCAGGCTTGTTCGCATTTGTGTTCCTCACGTGTGCCCCAAAGAATGAGGTGATTTGGTGAAATGCTATGCCCAAGATTACCATCCGAGTTGCCGTCGGGGAAGTGGCTCAAATAGCCTCGGCTATCACTTCCTTTTGACGGCCGTGATGGTCAAGCGGATTAAGGCGCCCTGTAGTTACCAGTTGCGTTGCTTCTGGGAGTATGGGTTCGAGTCACTTCTGGGGTGTGAGTTTTCATTCGCATATAGTCCTGGGGACCATTCAGGCTTGTTCGCATTTGTGTTCCTCACGTGTGCCCCAAAGAATGAGGTGATTTGGTGAAATGCTATGCCCAAGATTACCATCCGAGTTGCCGTCGGGGAAGTGGCTCAAATAGCCTCGGCTATCACTTCCTTTTGACGGCCGTGATGGTCAAGCGGATTAAGGCGCCCTGTAGTTACCAGTTGCGTTGCTTCTGGGAGTATGGGTTCGAGTCACTTCTGGGGTGTGAGTTTTCATTCGCATATAGTCCTGGGGACCATTCAGGCTTGTTCGCATTTGTGTTCCTCACGTGTGCCCCAAAGAATGAGGTGATTTGGTGAAATGCTATGCCCAAGATTACCATCCGAGTTGCCGTCGGGGAAGTGGCTCAAATAGCCTCGGCTATCACTTCCTTTTGACGGCCGTGATGGTCAAGCGGATTAAGGCGCCCTGTAGTTACCAGTTGCGTTGCTTCTGGGAGTATGGGTTCGAGTCACTTCTGGGGTGTGAGTTTTCATTCGCATATAGTCCTGGGGACCATTCAGGCTTGTTCGCATTTGTGTTCCTCACGTGTGCCCCAAAGAATGAGGTGATTTGGTGAAATGCTATGCCCAAGATTACCATCCGAGTTGCCGTCGGGGAAGTGGCTCAAATAGCCTCGGCTATCACTTCCTTTTGACGGCCGTGATGGTCAAGCGGATTAAGGCGCCCTGTAGTTACCAGTTGCGTTGCTTCTGGGAGTATGGGTTCGAGTCACTTCTGGGGTGTGAGTTTTCATTCGCATATAGTCCTGGGGACCATTCAGGCTTGTTCGCATTTGTGTTCCTCACGTGTGCCCCAAAGAATGAGGTGATTTGGTGAAATGCTATGCCCAAGATTACCATCCGAGTTGCCGTCGGGGAAGTGGCTCAAATAGCCTCGGCTATCACTTCCTTTTGACGGCCGTGATGGTCAAGCGGATTAAGGCGCCCTGTAGTTACCAGTTGCGTTGCTTCTGGGAGTATGGGTTCGAGTCACTTCTGGGGTGTGAGTTTTCATTCGCATATAGTCCTGGGGACCATTCAGGCTTGTTCGCATTTGTGTTCCTCACGTGTGCCCCAAAGAATGAGGTGATTTGGTGAAATGCTATGCCCAAGATTACCATCCGAGTTGCCGTCGGGGAAGTGGCTCAAATAGCCTCGGCTATCACTTCCTTTTGACGGCCGTGATGGTCAAGCGGATTAAGGCGCCCTGTAGTTACCAGTTGCGTTGCTTCTGGGAGTATGGGTTCGAGTCACTTCTGGGGTGTGAGTTTTCATTCGCATATAGTCCTGGGGACCATTCAGGCTTGTTCGCATTTGTGTTCCTCACGTGTGCCCCAAAGAATGAGGTGATTTGGTGAAATGCTATGCCCAAGATTACCATCCGAGTTGCCGTCGGGGAAGTGGCTCAAATAGCCTCGGCTATCACTTCCTTTTGACGGCCGTGATGGTCAAGCGGATTAAGGCGCCCTGTAGTTACCAGTTGCGTTGCTTCTGGGAGTATGGGTTCGAGTCACTTCTGGGGTGTGAGTTTTCATTCGCATATAGTCCTGGGGACCATTCAGGCTTGTTCGCATTTGTGTTCCTCACGTGTGCCCCAAAGAATGAGGTGATTTGGTGAAATGCTATGCCCAAGATTACCATCCGAGTTGCCGTCGGGGAAGTGGCTCAAATAGCCTCGGCTATCACTTCCTTTTGACGGCCGTGATGGTCAAGCGGATTAAGGCGCCCTGTAGTTACCAGTTGCGTTGCTTCTGGGAGTATGGGTTCGAGTCACTTCTGGGGTGTGAGTTTTCATTCGCATATAGTCCTGGGGACCATTCAGGCTTGTTCGCATTTGTGTTCCTCACGTGTGCCCCAAAGAATGAGGTGATTTGGTGAAATGCTATGCCCAAGATTACCATCCGAGTTGCCGTCGGGGAAGTGGCTCAAATAGCCTCGGCTATCACTTCCTTTTGACGGCCGTGATGGTCAAGCGGATTAAGGCGCCCTGTAGTTACCAGTTGCGTTGCTTCTGGGAGTATGGGTTCAAGTCACTTCTGGGGTGTGAGTTTTCATTCGCATATAGTCCTGGGGACCATTCAGGCTTGTTCGCATTTGTGTTCCTCACGTGTGCCCCAAAGAATGAGGTGATTTGGTGAAATGCTATGCCCAAGATTACCATCCGAGTTGCCGTCGGGGAAGTGGCTCAAATAGCCTCGGCTATCACTTCCTTTTGACGGCCGTGATGGTCAAGCGGATTAAGGCGCCCTGTAGTTACCAGTTGCGTTGCTTCTGGGAGTATGGGTTCGAGTCACTTCTGGGGTGTGAGTTTTCATTCGCATATAGTCCTGGGGACCATTCAGGCTTGTTCGCATTTGTGTTCCTCACGTGTGCCCCAAAGAATGAGGTGATTTGGTGAAATGCTATGCCCAAGATTACCATCCGAGTTGCCGTCGGGGAAGTGGCTCAAATAGCCTCGGCTATCACTTCCTTTTGACGGCCGTGATGGTCAAGCGGATTAAGGCGCCCTGTAGTTACCAGTTGCGTTGCTTCTGGGAGTATGGGTTCGAGTCACTTCTGGGGTGTGAGTTTTCATTCGCATATAGTCCTGGGGACCATTCAGGCTTGTTCGCATTTGTGTTCCTCACGTGTGCCCCAAAGAATGAGGTGATTTGGTGAAATGCTATGCCCAAGATTACCATCCGAGTTGCCGTCGGGGAAGTGGCTCAAATAGCCTCGGCTATCACTTCCTTTTGACGGCCGTGATGGTCAAGCGGATTAAGGCGCCCTGTAGTTACCAGTTGCGTTGCTTCTGGGAGTATGGGTTCGAGTCACTTCTGGGGTGTGAGTTTTCATTCGCATATAGTCCTGGGGACCATTCAGGCTTGTTCGCATATATATATATATATATATATATATATATATATATATATATATATATATATATATATATATATATATATATATATATATATATATCTATATATATACATAGATCGCCCCATTGTCGACCAAGAAGCTGCGACTTTGCTATTAGTTGCGACAATACCACATGACACTGCCCGACTTAGAGCTGTAGCAGCTCCCCATGAAGGTGATTTCCTATTAGCAACCCCAATGTCAGCAACCGGCACCCGTCTCACACCGCAGGCCCTCTGAATTGCCGTGGCTCTCCGCCTCGCTGCCCCAATCCACACCAAATACAGGTGCATTTGCGGCGAGGCAGAGTCCGACAGGTACGGACGGCATGGCCTTCTCTGCCAAAGGACAGGAGGATGGCATGCAAGACACGGCGAGGTCAATGACATTATTAAGAGAAGCCTTACCACAGCCGGTCGTCCAGCAGAGAGAGAGCCCCGTTACCTAATGTCCTGCAACTCTGATGAGCCTGCCGGTCGCCCAGACGGAATCAAGGTGAACCCCTGGAAGAATGGTAGACAGTTGGTGTGGGACTACACTTGCGTTTCAACTTTAGCCAATACCTATGTTGACTTCAGTGCTACACAAGCAGGAGGAGCTGACAATCACCGGGAAGCGGCCAAGTCACGTAAATGCAGAGACCTTGAGCATCACTACAATTTTGTCCCCATTGCCTCAGAGACACTTGGTGCCTGGGGTAAAAGTGCTGCTAGCTTTTTGAAGGAGTTGGGGTCTAAGCTAATCAAAACAACTAGAGACCCTAGAGCTGCCAGTTTTCTTTTTCGGCGCCTTAGTGTGGCAATCCAGAGAGGAAATGCTCACTGCATCCATGGTTCCTGCCCGCCATCTGAGGAGCTGAAGGAGCTATTCAACTTGTGACAAGCAGCCTTGTACCCTGCATGTAATCAATATTGTAACTTTTTTTGTGTAATGAGATTTTCAAATAAGTTAGATAAATATACACACATACCAAAAGAATAGGGGTGGTAGGAGAAGAAAATATCAAAGTGTTCAGTGAGGATCCCCCTATGTCTTCTCTGAGTACTCTTTATTTTCTTCTCCGAGGCTATGGGTCCCTACACTTGCACCAGAGGTGGTACCCCCTTCTAGGTATTAAAAAAAAAGAAAAAAAAAAGAAAAGATATATATATATATATATATATGTCGTACCTAGTAGCCAGAACGCACTTCTCTGCCTACTATGCAAGGCCCGATTTGCCTAATAAGCCAAGTTTTCCTGAATTAATATATATTCTCTAATTTTTTTCTTATGAAATGATAAAGCTACCCATTTCATTATGTATGAGGTCAATTTTTTTATTGGAGTTAAAATTAACGTAGATATATGACCGAACCTAACCAACCCTACCTAACCTAACCTAACCTATCTTTATAGGTTAGGTTAGGTTAGGTAACCGAAAAAGTTAGGTTAGGTTAGGTTAGGTAGGTTAGGTAGTCGAAACACAATTAATTCACGAAAACTTGGCTTATTAGGCAAATCTGGCCTTGATTAGTAGGCTGAGAAGTGCGTTCTGGCTACTAGGTACGACATATATATATATATATATATATATATATATATATATATATATATATATATATATATATATATATATATATACATGGGGAGAGAGTGCAAGGTTTCTTAAGGATCTTGGTTCCAAGTTCATTGACACCACAAGAGACCCTAGAGCAGCAAGTTTTCTCTTTCAGCGCCTCAGTGTCGCGATCCAGAGGGGGAATGCTCGCTGCATCCTCGGTTCATGCCCGGCGTCGGAGGAGTTCGAGGAAATCTACAGCCTCTAGGAAGCGAACTTTTTTTTGTGTCCTCTAAATGTTAATTTTTTGTATAAAATCAGATATGTAACTGTATAACCTTGCATAATAAAGTGTACACTATAAAAAAAATGGGGGTGGTAGGAGAAGCGAACACCCTTACGTATTCAGAGTTAAATGGCAAGTTTTTCCCTGAATGCTCTGTGTTCCCTTCTCTGAGGCTGTGGGTCCCTATAATTGCACCAGTGGTAGTACCCCCCTATATTAATATATATATATATATATATATATATATATATATATATTATATATATATATATTAATATAGGGGGGTACTACAGCACGGTATATATATATATATATATATATATATATATATATATATATATATATATATATATATATATATATATATATATATATATATATATATATATATATATATATATATATATATATATATATACCGTGCTGTAGTTACCAAGTTGGTAACTACGGTACTAACTTGATGTTTGTGTTGTATATCACGGTTCTGCTGCATTAGGAAGTCAACACACGGGAGCGTTGTGATGACTCTCATGCTAATATTAGTCTCCAATATACTAAAATAATTCACATGGTCAGGAATTGGTTCAATAATAACCTAATTTAACTTCCATCTGTTTACGGTTGTGATGACCACTAGGCCGAAGCTTCCGGATGATTTCCTCGGTAAAGTTAACTTGAAAATAAGAAAGTTTATTTCTGAATCAGAAAGATTCAGTTCGCAATAATAAGAATATGACAATAATTGAAACGGATAAAGACATATTGACCTAGTTGAGACATTTCTTATTTATATCCATCCAACCTTATTACTATATTTGTCTAACATGTTTGGACTGAGGTATTATTCTATATCTGTCTAAACTGGTCTGTTAGGTTAACAGGAGCCAATAAGCATCACTTGCAAGTTGGTAAAGTTCCTGTAATCATAATTAAGGTTTACATCTCAAAAATACGGTTCGTACTCCCAAAACGATGGTTCACGCTCCCTTTGCAATGGTTTGCGCTCCCATCACGATGGTGCACAGTACTGTGACGATGTCGACGCCATCTGTTGAGCGCACCCGACCCAATTTTCTAGTCCCCGGTGTAAAGCTCTGATCATACTGACACCTGTGTAGTTACCCTCTTTCTATTCGATTGTAACGCCTCAGAAGAGATATGGGTGGTACCTTGGTTGACGGACTCCTGGTTCCTTGACGCCGAGTGGACGTCTGGATACCTCCTCTGCCTGGGAGCCGCCTGATGACGTCCTGTTTTCGCTTTTTGGCTTTGCTACTGCCGTTTGGCATCCCTCTTCAGCGGTCCGATTGTACGACGCCTGGCGCACATATCGCCTTGGGTCACGGGATTGTTGATAGATTTTTTTTGGCGTGTTCTGGCTGGTTCTCCAGGCGGGGTGACGGTGTTCGGGGGCCGGCTTGGCCGAGAGGTGCCAGGGGTTGGTGGGTCTTGGTGCAACCCGTTCTCGCACTTTCTTTAAGTCAATATTAACTTATTAAATAAGTGCATATGTGACATACTAATTTATTTTGAATATTTTTGTTTACCTTGAAAAGCTTCATAGAAAACACCGACCTTACCTAACCTTCTTAGGATGTTAAGATAAGCATCTTATTGCTTCGTAATTACAATTATTACTTAACCTATTATAGGTATACATTCAGTAATAATTGTAATTACGAAGCAATAAGATGCTTATCTTAATATACTAAGAAGGTTAGTTAAGGTCGGTGTTTTCTATGAAGCTTTTCAAGGTAAACTAAAATATTCACAATAAATTAGTATGTCACATATGCACGTATTTAAAAGGTCAATATTGACTATAAGAAAGTGCGAGAACGGGTTGCTTGGTGGGCTCCTGGTGTGCCCTCAGCCGTGGTGGGCGGCCGGCTTCTGCTTTGCCGGGGAACACTGGATGACTTTTTGCGTTTTAGTTGGGGGCAGAGTTTTGGTTTTGCTACCCAGTGTTCTCTGTGTGGAGCGGGGCCGGTGCTTGTCGCCCTGAGGGACTCCTAGGACTCCCCAATCATCTGCCTGACTGTGCGTATATTTGCTGTATGGCATATTAGTTTCTAGTGATTGGCGGCACTCGTTTCGCGAGTTGGCTTGGTGTTCCACCTTTTCCAGGCTTCGCGATTAACCCATCAAGGGTACGCCGGGGCGCATCCGATCCCACGATCGTCGTCGCCCCCAAATCAACAACAACAATAATACTTTGGTCGACAGGAATTAGTTCACTCTGAACTCAAGACTTCTTCCAGTGGGAACAAGTGGGATGAGTCAGTGGAGACTGATTCCTCTGTGATACCTAGTGAAGTATTGGTGATTGGACCGACGTATCCCGGGATGACCAAGTTCAGTTACGAGATGGAATTAATGTCCGTCTGTCCTGTATGTTAAGGCTTCTTATAGTTGAAGACTTTTAGAGGAAACCAGTCAGTGTTGCTGGAGACCAGTCAGTGTTGCTGGAGACCAGTCAGTGTTGCTGGAGACCAGCCAGTGTGTTGCTGGAGACCAGCCAATGTGTTGCTGGAGACCAGTCAGTGTGTTGCTGGAGACCAGCCAGTGTGTTGCTGGAGACCAGTAAGTGTGTTGCTGGAGACCAGTCAGTGTGTTGCTGGAGACCAGTCAGTGTGTTGCTGGAGACCAGTCAATGTTGCTGGAGACCAGTCAGTGTGTTGCTGGAGACCAGCCAGTGTGTTGCTGGAGACCAGTCAGTGTGTTGCTGGAGACCAGCCAGTGTGTTGCTGGAGACCAGTCAGTGTTCCTGGAGACCAGTCAGTGTGTTGCTGGAGACCAGCCAGTGTGTTGCTGGAGACCAGTCAGTGTGTTGCTGAAGACCAGCCAGTGTGTTGCTGGAGACCAGTCAGTGTGTTGCTGGAGACAAGCCAGTGTGTTGCTGGAGACCAGTCAGTGTGTTGCTGGAGACCAGTCAATGTTGCTGGAGACCAGTCAGTGTGTTGCTGGAGACCAGCAAGTGTGTTGCTGGAGACCAGTCAGTGTGATGCTGGAGACCAGTCAGTGTTGCTGGAGACCATTCAGTGTGTTGCTGGAGACCAGCCAGTGTGTTGCTGGAGACCAGCCAGTGTGTTGCTGGAGACCAGCCAGTGTGTTGCTGGAGACCAGCCAGTGTGTTGCTGGAGACAAGCCAGTGTGTTGCTGGAGACCAGCCAGTGTGTTGCTGGAGACCAGCCAGTGTGTTGCTGGAGACCAGTCAGTGTGTTGCTGGAGACCAGTCAGTGTGTTGCTGGAGACCAGCCAGTGTGTTGCTGGAGACCAGCCAGTGTGTTGCTGGAGACCGGCCAGTGTGTTGCTGGAGACCAGCCAGTGTGTTGCTGGAGACAAGCCAGTGTGTTGCTGGAGACCAGCCAGTGTGTTGCTGGAGACCAGCTAGTGTGTTGCTGGAGACCAGTCAGTGTGTTGCTGGAGACCAGCCAGTGTGTTGCTGGAGACCAGTCAGTGTGTTGCTGGAGACCAGTCAGTGTGTTGCTGGAGACCAGTCAGTGTGTTGCTGGAGACCAGTCAGTGTGTTGCTGGAGACCAGTCAGTGTGATGCTAGAGACCAGTCAGTGTGTTGCTGGAGACCAGTCAGTGTGATGCTAGAGACCAGTCAGTGTGTTGCTGGAGACCAGTCAGTGTGTTGCTGGAGACCAGTCAATGTTGCTGGAGACCAGTCAGTGTGTTGCTGGAGACCAGTCAGTGTGTTGCTGGAGACCAGTCAGTGTGTTGCTGGAGACCAGTCAGTGTGTTGCTGGAGATCAGTCAGTGTGTTGCTGGAGACCAGTCAGTGTTGCTGGAGACCAGTCAGTGTGTTGCCTTAGATCAGTCAGTGTGTTGCTGGAGACCAGTCAGTGTTGCTGGAGACCAGTCAGTGTGTTGCTGGAGACCAGTCAGTGTTGCTGGAGACCAGCCAGTGTGTTGCTGGAGACCAGTCAGTGTGTTGCTGGAGACCAGTCAGTGTGTTGCTGGAGACCAGTCAGTGTGTTGCTGGAGACCAGTCAGTGTGTTGCTGGAGACCAGTCAGTGTGTTGCTGGAGACCAGTCAGTGTGGTGCTGGAGACCAGTCAGTGTGTTGCTGGAGACCAGTCAGTGTTGCTGGAGACCAGTCAGTGTGTTGCTGGAGACCAGTCAGTGTTGCTGGAGACCAGCCAGTGTGTTGCTGGAGACCAGTCAGTGTGTTGCTGGAGACCAGTCAGTGTGTTGCTGGAGACCAGTCAGTGTGTTGCTGGAGACCAGTCAGTGTGTTGCTGGAGACCAGTCAGTGTGTTGCTGGAGACCAGTCAGTGTGTTGCTGGAGACCAGTCAGTGTGTTGCTGGAGACCAGTCAGTGTGTTGCTGGAGACCAGTCAGTGTGGTGCTGGAGACCAGTCAGTGTGTTGCTGGAGACCAGTCAGTGTTGCTGGAGACCAGCCAGTGTGTTGCTGGAGACCAGTCAGTGTGTTGCTGGAGACAAGTCAGTGTGTTGCTGGAGACCAGTCAGAGTGTTGCTGGAGACCAGTCAGTGTGTTGCTGGAGACCACCCAGTATGTTGCTGGAGACCAGTCAGTGTGTTGCTGGAGACCAGTCAGTGTGTTGCTGGAGACCAGTCAGTGTGTTGCTGGAGACCAGCCAGTGTGTTGCTGGAGACCAGTCAGTGTGTTGCTGGAGACCAGTCAGTGTGGTGCTGGAGACCAGTCAGTGTGTTGCTGGAGACCAGTCAGTGTTGCTGGAGACCAGTCAGTGTGTTGCTGGAGACCAGTCAGTGTGTTGCTGGGGACCAGTCAGTGTTGCTGGAGACCAGTCAGTGTTGCTGGAGACCAGTCAATGTTGCTGGAGACCAGTCAGTGTGTTGCTGGAGACCAGTCAGTGTGTTGCTGGAGACCAGTCAGTGTTGCTGGAGACCAGTCAGTGTGTTGCTGGAGACCAGTTAGTGTGTTGTTGGAGACCAGTCAGTGTGTTGCTGGAGACCAGTCAGTGTGTTGCTGGAGACCAATCAGTGTGTTGCTGGAGACCAATCAGTGTTGCTGGAGACCAGTCAGTGTGTTGCTGGAGACCAGTCAGTGTTGCTGGAGACCAGGCAGTGTGTTGCTGCATGGTGACCAGTCAGTGTTGCTGGAGACCAGTCAGTGTGTTGTTGGAGACCAGTCAGTGTGTTGCTGGAGACCAGTCAGTGTGTTGCTGGAGACCAGTCAGTGTGTTGCTGGAGACCAGTCAGTGTTGCTGGAGACCAGTCAGTGTGTTGCTGGAGACCAGTCAGTGTTGCTGGAGACCAGTCAGTGTGTTGCTGGAGACCAGTCAGTGTGTTGCTGGAGACCAGTCAGTGTGTTGCTGGAGACCAGTCAGTGTTGCTGGAGACCAGTCAGTGTGTTGCTGGAGACCAGTCAGGGTGTTGCTGGAGACCAGTCAGTGTGTTGCTGGAGACCAGCCAGTGTGTTGCTGGAGACCAGTCAGTGTGTTGCTGGAGACCAGTCAGTGTTGCTGGAGACCAGTCAGTGTGTTGCTGGTGACCAGTCAGTGTGTTGCTGGTGACCAGTCAGTGTGTTGCTGGAGACCAGTCAGTGTGTTGCTGGAGACCAGTCAGTGTTGCTGGAGACCAGTCAGTGTGTTGCTGGATGACCAGTCAGTGTGTTGCTGGAGACCAGTCAGTGTGTTGCTGGAGACCAGTCAGTGTGTTGCTGGAGACCAGTCAGTGTTGCTGGAGACCAGTCAGTGTGTTGCTGGAGACCAGTCAGTGTGTTGCTGGAGACCAGCCAGTGTGTTGCTGGATGACCAGTCAGTGTGTTGCTGGAGACCAGCCAGTGTGTTGCTGGAGACCAGCCAGTGTGTTGCTGGAGACCAGTCAGTGTGTTGCTGGAGACCAGTCAGTGTGTTGCTGGAGACCAGTCAGTGTTGCTGGAGACCAGTCAGTGTTGCTGGAGACCAGTCAGTGTGTTGCTGGAGACCAGTCAGTGTGTTGCTGGAGACCATGCCAGTGTGTTGCTGGAGACCAGTCAGTGTGTTGCTGGAGACCATGCCAGTGTGTTGCTGGAGACCAGTCAGTGTGTTGCTGGAGACCAGTCAGTGTGTTGCTGGAGACCAGTCAGTGTGTTGCTGGAGACCAGTCAGTGTGTTGCTGGAGACCAGTCAGTGTGTTGCTGGAGACCAGTCAGTGTGTTGCTGGAGACCAGTCAGTGTGTTGCTGGAGACCAGTCAGTGTGTTGCTGGAGACCAGTCAGTGTGTTGCTGGAGACCAGTCAGTGTGTTGCTGGAGACCAGTCAGTGTGTTGCTGGAGACCAGTCAGTGTGTTGCTGGAGACCAGTCAGTGTGTTGCTGGAGACCAGTCAGTGTGTTGCTGGAGACCAGTCAGTGTGTTGCTGGAGACCAGCCAGTGTGTTGCTGGAGACCAGTCAGTGTGTTGCTGGAGACCAGTCAGTGTGTTGCTGGAGACCAGTCAGTGTGTTGCTGGAGACCAGTCAGTGTTGCTGGAGACCAGTCAGTGTGTTGCTGGAGACCAGTCAGTGTGTTGCTGGAGACCAGTCAGTGTGTTGCTGGAGACCAGTCAGTGTGTTGCTGGAGACCAGTCAGTGTTGCTGGAGACCAGTCAGTGTTGCTGGAGACCAGTCAGTGTGTTGCTGGAGACCAGTCAGTGTGTTGCTGGAGACCAGTCAGTGTGTTGCTGGAGACCAGTCAGTGTGTTGCTGGAGACCAGTCAGTGTGTTGCTGGAGACCAGTCAGTGTGTTGCTGGAGACCAGTCAGTGTGTTGCTGGAGACCAGTCAGTGTGTTGCTGGAGACCAGTCAGTGTGTTGCTGGAGACCAGTCAGTGTGTTGCTGGAGACCAGTCAGTGTGTTGCTGGAGACCAGTCAGTGTGTTGCTGGAGACCAGTCAGTGTGTTGCTGGAGACCAGTCAGTGTGTTGCTGGAGACCAGTCAGTGTGTTGCTGGAGACCAGTCAGTGTGGTGCTGGAGACCAGTCAGTGTGTTGCTGGAGACCAGTCAGTGTTGCTGGAGACCAGCCAGTGTGTTGCTGGAGACCAGTCAGTGTGTTGCTGGAGACCAGTCAGTGTGTTGCTGGAGACCAGTCAGAGTGTTGCTGGAGACCAGTCAGTGTGTTGCTGGAGACCACCCAGTATGTTGCTGGAGACCAGTCAGTGTGTTGCTGGAGACCAGTCAGTGTGTTGCTGGAGACCAGTCAGTGTGTTGCTGGAGACCAGCCAGTGTGTTGCTGGAGACCAGTCAGTGTGTTGCTGGAGACCAGTCAGTGTGGTGCTGGAGACCAGTCAGTGTGTTGCTGGAGACCAGTCAGTGTTGCTGGAGACCAGTCAGTGTGTTGCTGGAGACCAGTCAGTGTGTTGCTGGGGACCAGTCAGTGTTGCTGGAGACCAGTCAGTGTTGCTGGAGACCAGTCAATGTTGCTGGAGACCAGTCAGTGTGTTGCTGGAGACCAGTCAGTGTGTTGCTGGAGACCAGTCAGTGTTGCTGGAGACCAGTCAGTGTGTTGCTGGAGACCAGTTAGTGTGTTGTTGGAGACCAGTCAGTGTGTTGCTGGAGACCAGTCAGTGTGTTGCTGGAGACCAATCAGTGTGTTGCTGGAGACCAATCAGTGTTGCTGGAGACCAGTCAGTGTGTTGCTGGAGACCAGTCAGTGTTGCTGGAGACCAGGCAGTGTGTTGCTGCATGGTGACCAGTCAGTGTTGCTGGAGACCAGTCAGTGTGTTGTTGGAGACCAGTCAGTGTGTTGCTGGAGACCAGTCAGTGTGTTGCTGGAGACCAGTCAGTGTGTTGCTGGAGACCAGTCAGTGTTGCTGGAGACCAGTCAGTGTGTTGCTGGAGACCAGTCAGTGTTGCTGGAGACCAGTCAGTGTGTTGCTGGAGACCAGTCAGTGTGTTGCTGGAGACCAGTCAGTGTGTTGCTGGAGACCAATCAGTGTTGCTGGAGACCAGTCAGTGTGTTGCTGGAGACCAGTCAGGGTGTTGCTGGAGACCAGTCAGTGTGTTGCTGGAGACCAGCCAGTGTGTTGCTGGAGACCAGTCAGTGTGTTGCTGGAGACCAGTCAGTGTTGCTGGAGACCAGTCAGTGTGTTGCTGGTGACCAGTCAGTGTGTTGCTGGTGACCAGTCAGTGTGTTGCTGGAGACCAGTCAGTGTGTTGCTGGAGACCAGTCAGTGTTGCTGGAGACCAGTCAGTGTGTTGCTGGTGACCAGTCAGTGTGTTGCTGGAGACCAGTCAGTGTGTTGCTGGAGACCAGTCAGTGTGTTGCTGGAGACCAGTCAGTGTTGCTGGAGACCAGTCAGTGTGTTGCTGGTGACCAGTCAGTGTGTTGCTGGAGACCAGCCAGTGTGTTGCTGGTGACCAGTCAGTGTGTTGCTGGAGACCAGCCAGTGTGTTGCTGGAGACCAGTCAGTGTGTTGCTGGAGACCAGTCAGTGTGTTGCTGGAGACCAGTCAGTGTTGCTGGAGACCAGTCAGTGTTGCTGGAGACCAGTCAGTGTGTTGCTGGTGACCAGTCAGTGTGTTGCTGGAGACCTGCCAGTGTGTTGCTGGAGACCAGTCAGTGTGTTGCTGGAGACCTGCCAGTGTGTTGCTGGAGACCAGTCAGTGTGTTGCTGGAGACCAGTCTGTGTGTTGCTGGAGACCAGTCAGTGTGTTGCTGGAGACCAGTCAGTGTGTTGCTGGAGACCAGTCAGTGTGTTGCTGGAGACCAGTCAGTGTGTTGCTGGAGACCAGTCAGTGTGTTGCTGGAGACCAGTCAGTGTGTTGCTGGAGACCAGTCTGTGTGTTGCTGGAGACCAGTCAGTGTGTTGCTGGAGACCAGTCAGTGTGTTGCTGGAGACCAGTCAGTGTGTTGCTGGAGACCAGTCAGTGTGTTGCTGGAGACCAGTCAGTGTGTTGCTGGAGACCAGCCAGTGTGTTGCTGGAGACCAGCCAGTGTGTTGCTGGAGACCAGCCAGTGTGTTGCTGGAGACCAGTCAGTGTGTTGCTGGAGACCAGTCAGTGTTGCTGGAGACCAGTCAGTGTTGCTGGAGACCAGCCAGTGTGTTGCTGGAGACCAGCCAGTGTGTTGCTGGAGACCAGTCAGTGTGTTGCTGGAGACCAGTCAGTGTGTTGCTGGAGACCAGTCAGTGTTGCTGGAGACCAGTCAGTGTTGCTGGAGACCAGTCAGTGTGTTGCTGGTGACCAGTCAGTGTGTTGCTGGAGACCTGCCAGTGTGTTGCTGGAGACCAGTCAGTGTGTTGCTGGAGACCTGCCAGTGTGTTGCTGGAGACCAGTCAGTGTGTTGCTGGAGACCAGTCTGTGTGTTGCTGGAGACCAGTCAGTGTGTTGCTGGAGACCAGTCAGTGTGTTGCTGGAGACCAGTCAGTGTTGCTGGAGACCAGTCAGTGTGTTGCTGGAGACCAGTCAGTGTGTTGCTGGAGACCAGTCAGTGTTGCTGGAGACCAGTCAGTGTGTTGCTGGTGACCAGTCAGTGTGTTGCTGGAGACCAGCCAGTGTGTTGCTGGAGACCAGTCAGTGTGTTGCTGGAGACCAGTCAGTGTGTTGCTGGAGACCAGTCAGTGTGTTGCTGGAGACCAGTCAGTGTGTTGCTGGAGACCAATCAGTGTTGCTGGAGACCAGTCAGTGTGTTGCTGGAGACCAGTCAGTGTTGCTGGAGACCAGTCAGTGTGTTGCTGGTGACCAGTCAGTGTTGCTGGAGACCAGCCAGTGTGTTGCTGGAGACCAGTCAGTGTGTTGCTGGAGACCAGTCAGAGTGTTGCTGGAGACCAGTCAGTGTGTTGCTGGAGACCAGTCAGTGTGTTGCTGGAGACCAGTCAGTGTGTTGCTGGAGACCAGTCAGTGTGTTGCTGGAGACCAGTCAGTGTGTTGCTGGAGGCCAGTCAGTGTTGCTGGAGACCAGCCAGTGTGTTGCTGGAGACCAGTGAGTGTTGCTGGAGACCAGTCAGTGTGTTGCTGGAGACCAGTGAGTGTTGCTGGAGAGTAGAGGTGGTGTTTCCACCAGCAGTGGACTTGCGGTTGCGGTCCACCAACACTTGCGGTCCTTGCATCCGGTGTTGTGTTTACACTTGTGGTCCCTTCATCCAGTGTTGTGTTTACACTTGCGGTCCCTGCATCCAGTGTTGTGTTTACACTTGCGGTCCCTGCATCCAGTGTTGTGTTTACACTTGCGGTCCCTGCATCCACTGTTGTGTTTACACTAGCCAGGCCGTGCGCCTTCAGCAGTGTTGCCACATCTCTCGTAATATATTTTCATGCATTTTCTTGTCATGAAATGTTGTGTTATTTTAACAGTGTTGAAGTTAAACATTATCTGCTTTATTGTTACTTACCTTATTGAGAGGTAATCACTGTGGGGAGTGAACTGGTGCGCGAGAGAGGCTAATAATGTTATATGTTGAGGGCGTGGCTTTGTTAAGTGTTCTGAAGTATCTGGTGGCTTTGTTAAGTGTTCTGAAGTATCTGGTGGCTTTGTTAAGTGTTCTGAAGTATCTGGTGGCTTAGTTAAGTGTTCTGAAGTCTCTGGTGGCTTTGTTAAGTGTTCTGAAGTATCTGGTGGCTTTGTTAAGTGTTCTGAAGTATCTGGTGGCTTTGTTAAGTGTTCTGAAGTATCTGGTGGCTTTGTTAAGTGTTCTGAAGTCTCTGGTGGCTTTGTTAAGTGTTCTGAAGTATCTGGTGGCTTTGTTAAGTGTTCTGAAGTACCTGGTGGCTTTGTTAAGTGTTCTGAAGTATCTGGTGGCTTTGTTAAGTGTTCTGAAGTATCTGGTGGCTTAGTTAAGTGTTCTGAAGTCTCTGGTGGCTTTGTTAAGTGTTCTGAAGTATCTGGTGGCTTTGTTAAGTGTTCTGAAGTATCTGGTGGCTTTGTTAAGTGTTCTGAAGTATCTGGTGGCTTTGTTAAGTGTTCTGAAGTCTCTGGTGGCTTTGTTAAGTGTTCTGAAGTATCTGGTGGCTTTGTTAAGTGTTCTGAAGTACCTGGTGGCTTTGTTAAGTGTTCTGAAGTATCTGGTGGCTTTGTTAAGTGTTCTGAAGTATCTGGTGGCTTTGTTAAGTGTTCTGAAGTATCTGGTGGCTTTGTTAAGTGTTCTGAAGTACCTGGTGGCTTTGTTAAGTGTTCTGAAGTATCTGGTGGCTTTGTTAAGTGTTCTGAAGTATCTGGTGGCTTTGTTAAGTGTTCTGAAGTACCTGGTGGCTTTGTTAAGTGTTCTGAAGTATCTGGTGGCTTTGTTAAGTGTTCTGAAGTATCTGGTGGCTTTGTTAAGTGTTCTGAAGTATCTGGTGACTTTGTTAAGTGCTCTGAAGTATCTGGTGGCTTTGTTAAGTGCTCTGAAGTATGTGGTGGCTTTGTTAAGTGCTCTGAAGTATGTGGTGGCTTTGTTAAGTGTTCCGAAGTATCTGGTGGCTTTGTTAAGTGTTCTGAAGTATTTGGTCGCGTGTCAAAGCACAGGACAAAATGGCCAAGTGTACAGGACAAAATGGCCAAGTGTACAGGAAAAAATAGCCACAGTCAGGAGTGTGTAGCTGTTTCCCCCTACTGTGCCACTACTGTTACTAAGATGTGTAGTGAGGTGTAGTAAGGAGCTCCCTCCAACTCCTCCTGCTCCTCCTCAGGTAAATGGTGGAGTAAAAGCAGCACACACAGTTCACAGTAAGTATGAGATCGTGGGCAGTGAGTGTGGGAGTCACAGTACCTCACCGTAGACAGTGGAGGCTCCTGTGTGGGTGTTGGTAGCCGGGAGTGTTGTGTCGTGAGGAGGTCTGGGACCATGACACAGGTGTGTGTATGGTCTGGGACCATGACACAGGTGTGTATGGTCTGGGACCATGACACAGGTGTGTGTATGGTCTGGGAACATGACACAGGTGTTTGTATGGTCTGGGACCATGACACATGTTTTTTTTTTTATTATTATTATTTTCTACCACAGACGTGGCCACACAGTTACAATGCTAACCAGCATATATACATTTTCTTCTGTCCTCCATGGACAGGGTTAGAGAAGTGTTAAACATATAGTTCAAGGGTTTATTGAACACTCAACCACAGAAGGTGATTCGGTGCTTTTAAAATGCTAAGCTAACCTTCATACGTAATTACATAGATACACAGATTTACGTATGCCCTACATAAAGTGTTTGATGTGTCTTTTACATAGTGTCATTAATGTACATTCACAAAGGTGAAATGTAATTCTGATCAACTTCCATATATACTTTATACCCATACATATACATACACACACACACATACACACACATATACATACATATATACACACACACAAATGCATTCACATACATTTGTCTCATTTACTCTGACAGGGTGAGATAGCTGATAAAGAAACTAGTGTGCAATTAAGCACTTAATCACTGAAGGTGATGAAGGTGCTTTTACAAGCTCAGGTTATATAGTTACATCATATATATACATTGTATGATTGATATATTACATGGTCAATCTTGGATACAAGTCCAATATATCATCAAGTGTTCCAGTACTCATATAGTAATTACAGAGTTCAGCATACCTTAGCCCAGGAGGGCGAAAGTCAGACAATATGGGACATTCTACAATATAATGTTCAAGAGAGTGCATGTTTTCTCTTTCACAAAGTTGACACATTGTGTACTCGACATTTGGGTTTTGAGAAAGCTGCCAGATACGTCTATATCCCAGGCGTATTCTGGCCACTATAACATCACATTGCCGGGTTCTTGTTCTATTAGTCCCATATGTGAATGTCTCCTCACGATATCTATCATAATATTTAATGCTACAACTTTCAGGTCTTTGAGAATTTGTTAGGTCGGTGAGATTTTCATTAGATATTTGTTTAAGTGTTCTCTTTGTCACTGCTAATGAAACACCCATATCAATTTCTACCACTGGTTTTCTGCAGGCTGACTTAGCAAGCATATCAACAGTGTCATGCCTTGAGATGCCAACATGTGATGGTATCCATAGGAATTTAATCTCAAATCTGTTTTCTTTGGCAGCTAAAACATTCATTCGAATATCACTGACTATTTTCTGGGTGTCACTACTATGTGCGTTCAATGCCAGGAGTGCACTCTGCGAGTCACAGTATATAAGTCCACTGCCTTTGTCTTTTAAAAGTTCAGTGGCAAGGTATATGCCTGCAAGTTCGGTTGAGTTGTACTTGCCCAGTCATTGACGCGCTTCATTGCTGTATGTACGAGAGAAGATTGTTCAAATATGTTACATGCACATCCGGTACATCGTCCACCTTCTTCTACAGAGCCGTCGGTATAGCACTGATAAACATCGTTACCCATACTCTGAGTACTTTCAGTGATGCTTTTCAGCGTTAACTGTTTTAATGATGTAGTGTGCACACTATCTTTCTTGGGCGCATTTACAAAATCAACTGATAGATCCCAGTTATCCCATGGATTAATTGGCTGATTATCCATAAATTGAGTTGGGTACATATTTAATATTTTGATGGAGTTGGCTACCTTGTAGAACCAATATACATAATCAGATTTCGTTCCTCTTTTATAGACCTCAGGTGAGTGCAGCATATTGGAAAGTTTAGCTTGAAACTTCATGTGTTGTCTAGATCTACTCAATGCCTTCACGCCGAAAACTGTGCTAATAGACAAAATTCTCTCACTTATGGTAGGTAATTTTAACTCTGCTCTCATATTAACTACTCTCGTGGACTTTGGAGCCCCAAGGATGAGACGCATAGCTTCATTTTGCAAGGTTTCAAGAGATTTCAGCTCTTTGTCAGTATACAGTGTGAGATGTAGAGCATTGTAGTCAATCACAGAGCGTATAAATGATACATAAAACATTCTAGCAAGTCTCACGTTAAGTCCATGATTGACACCAACAAGGACCCGCAAGAGCTTTAATCTCTCCCAAAGTCTCCTATTGAGAGAAGAAAGGTACCCAGGGTCGTTAATGGGGACACCAAGGTATCTGTAAGACTCGCAGTTCTCAACTGCTCGCCCATCTATATGATAATTGGCTGGTGGAATACCACATGGAATGAGGGCACGAGTTTTCTGTACAGAGATAAGGAGGCCACATTCCTCAGCTCTAGTAGCAAAAGCGTCGAGCAGAACTTGCATTCTAGGCTCGGAGGCAGCTTGTAAACATATATCATCAGCATAACAAATGACAGTGTCTTCATTATTAGTTGGAAGATCTTTAATAAGTTTATGCATCAGAACGTTGAACAACAAGGGACTGAGGACCCCTCCTTGTGGAGTTCCCAGTTCAAAGTGTTTGCTCTCTGTGCTTTTAACACCATTAAACAAAACATATGCTGTTCGATTAGACAAATAGCCCTTTATCCATTTCAGTAATTTTCCTTGTATTCCCAGCTCGGCAAGTTGTTCTAGTATGATTTCTCTGTTTGCTGTATCAAAAGCTGCTGCTAGGTCGATGAAGACTGTTTGAGGGGAAGCTTCAATATGTGCGAAGTACTCAGCAAAACAGTGTTGTGTACTGAGCCCAGGCATAAATTCAAACAGTTGATGTGACAGGTGCCCCTGTATACGATACATGAGTCGGTTAAGAACAATACGTTCAAGCACTTTGCAAACACACGATGTTAGAGATATGGGTCTATAATTATCTGAGTGTGGTTTGGGGATGGGAACAATGACACTCTTTGTCCAAGCATCAGGTAATACTCCTTCACGTAAACTCATTCTGTACAACACTAATAGTGGATTACCTGGTACGTGTGAGACTAATCTCATTAGACTGTAAGTAATACCATCCTCTCCAGGAGCAGTTGATTTTCCCATCTTTAGTGCATGATTTAATTCTCATTCAGTTACATCATTAAGGTCCGACACGTCGATAGCTGTACAGGCAAGATTGATGGTTCGTTGTCTGTTGGGGCGTGTGTCATCAAGTTTGTGCTGTATGTTAATTGGGAGTGAGTCGTAGCTCGATGTTAGTGCCCATTGATCAAGAAGGATGTTTGCTTGTTCTAGTGGGCTGTGGTGCAGTGGTTTGGTTGGGCTGCTTCTAGAGATTTTTCGTATCTTTTCCCAAACTTCAACAAGTGTTGTTTGCTCATTTATACTTTGTAGGAACTCTTCCCAATGTTTATTACGTATAACGTTGCTCATGTCTCTCACCTCTCTATTTGCAACTAGAAATGCCTGCAAGTCACCTTGTGCTTTGGTTCGTTTGTACGTATCTCCAAGTTGCTTTACTCGTTCATGTTCTTTAACAAATACGGGGTCAAGGACCCACTTGGGTGGTGGTAGGTGTTGCCCACTTCTGCTAGCCTTACGACCTGTTCCCCAACACACCCATGTTTCATAGTAGGTAGTAATCGTATCAACGAGATATCTGGAGAAGGCTTGTACATTCGTTATTGTGTAATCTTGATACCATTTTGATATACAATTAATAAAGTGGTCATGCAAGCCATATGGAATATTCATTTTCCGTCTCTGATGTCTATTAGGTACATCACACTGTACCTCATAGGAAGCAGAAACTGCATAGTGATCACTAACCAAGTGATTTACCAACGAAAATTCCATCCTATCTTGCACAAGGTTTCTACCCATTACATAATCAAGCCTGCCTCCCAATAAATGAGTTTGGTATCCGTAGTATACACGGTTAATCTGTTGCCATAAACATATTTGATAAATTTGCATCCATTATCGTTGTTAGTACTGTCTCCCAGTGTAATATGTCTAGCATTAAAATCTCCCAGGTATATTGTCCCATGATTGTCTAGATCTGCGAACAATGTTACATTGATTTTCTGGCTTCTGGCATATACGTTGAGGAATGACACAAGTGTGTGTATGGTCTGGGAACATGACACAAGTGTGTGTATGGTCTGGGAACATGACACAAGTGTGTGTATGGTCTGGGAACATGACACAAGTGTGTGTATGGTCTGGGAACATGACACAAGTGTGTGTATGGTCTGGGAACATGACACAAGTGTGTGTATGGTCTGGGAACATGACACAAGTGTGTGTATGGTCTGGGAACATGACACAAGTGTGTGTATGGTCTGGGAACATGGCACAAGTGTGTGTATGGTCTGGGAACATGACACAAGTGTGTGTATGGTCTGGGAACATGACACAAGTGTGTGTATGGTCTGGGAACATGACACAAGTGTGTGTATGGTCTGGGAACATGGCACAAGTGTGTGTATGGTCTGGGAACATGACACAAGTGTGTGTATGGTCTGGGAACATGACACAAGTGTGTGTATGGTCTGGGAACATGACACAAGTGTGTGTATGGTCTGGGAACATGACACAAGTGTGTGTATGGTCTGGGAACATGACACAAGTGTGTGTATGGTCTGGGAACATGACACAAGTGTGTGTATGGTCTGGGAACATGGCACAAGTGTGTGTATGGTCTGGGAACATGACACAAGTGTGTGTATGGTCTGGGAACATGACACAAGTGTGTGTATGGTCTGGGAACATGACACAAGTGTGTGTATGGTCTGGGAACATGACACAAGTGTGTGTATGGTCTGGGAACATGACACAAGTGTGTGTATGGTCTGGGAACATGACACAAGTGTGTGTATGGTCTGGGAACATGACACAAGTGTGTGTATGGTCTGGGAACATGACACAAGTGTGTGTATGGTCTGGGAACATGACACAAGTGTGTGTATGGTCTGGGAACATGACACAAGTGTGTGTATGGTCTGGGAACATGGCACAAGTGTGTGTATGGTCTGGGAACATGACACAAGTGTGTGTATGGTCTGGGAACATGACACAAGTGTGTGTATGGTCTGGGAACATGACACAAGTGTGTGTATGGTCTGGGAACATGACACAAGTGTGTGTATGGTCTGGGAACATGACACCAGCTCACAAGCCTGTCATAAGAATACTTAAGGATGCTAAGAAACGTTACTGACAGGGCGGACATCGTCACAGGAATTTTGTGGCATAAAATCTAGTGAATGTTTTACACACTGAAGGAAGAGTCTGAGGCCGGTACTTAACACAGAGAAGATGGCCTTCTTGGAAGGACGCCAATAACACTTTACAGGACGTTAATCACTACCGTAAGAGGAGAACTTAGCAGCTAAAGCCTGGAGAACTGGTAGATTAGCAACGAACTCAAGAGGACTGAAGACAAGGGAAGAAAGCTTGTAGAACGTAAGATAAACAACACCATCGTGAAGAACAGAAGGTTAGCAAGACAGTCTGGGGAACAAAATAATAACACGGAACACGAGGATAACTGATCACTGGTACCACCGAGGCGGAAGAAAGGTTGATGGAGAGATCGCGTGTAGAGAAGACATTGCCAGAGTGTTGGGATGTGTTCCTGGAGGTTTGGTGTCCAGGTTTTAGCTTCAGTTACTCGGAACAAGAGGTTGCAAGTAGCACGGGCTATGGTGAGCCCCGTAGTAGACTTACCTGGCACAGGAGCGGGGCAAGTAGCACGGGTTATGGTGAGCCCGTCGTGGAATTAACTGGCACAGGAGCGGGGCAAGTAGCAGGGGCTCTGGTGAGCTCGTAGTGGACTTACCTGGCACAGGAGCGGGGCAAGTAGCACGGGTTATGGTGAGCCCGTCGTGGAATTAACTGGCACAGGAGCGGGGCAAGTAGCAGGGGCTCTGGTGAGCTCGTAGTGGACTTACCTGGCACAGGAGCGGGGCAAGTAGCAGGGGCTCTGGTGAGCTCGTAGTGGACATACCTGGGTAGTAGACTTACCTGGCACAGGAGCGGGCAAGTAGCACGGGCTATGGTGAGCCCGTAGTAGACTTACCTGGCACAGGAGCGGGCAAGTAGCACGGGCTATGGTGAGCCCCGTAGTGGACTTCAGTGGACTGCCGAGTCCACCAGCCCTCTGGCTAGCACACTCCCACCAAGGAGTGCCAAGGTCGACCCGTGAACAGTACTTCCCTGCCGCCTGTTACCAGTCACCAGTACCTCATCACCTCCCAGAACAGCAGACCACAAGATGGGAAACTAATATTAATGCGAGGGTCAACTATTATGACTCGGAACCTGGATCATAGATGGCGCCGAGGTCCGTCATAACTTTACACAACTATTCAGCCAGAAAATCAGTAGGAACCATTAAGTGGATTCGAACCTCCGCATCGGGAGCTCCAAAGCACTTGGCTTTAAACCTCATTGATACCTCAGGATAATGTGATTTCTTTGCGCATATTTCCAATATTATGGTGTCATACTCCGGGGTATAACATGCCCACCAACACCCCGTCAGTTCAACCATTGAGACTTGAACAGGAAAAATATGACCATCATTTCGTAATATCTTTCGATTCATATTTACAGAGAGACACGCGAGGCAAGAGTCGCGTCGTGAAGGTGCTTTATGTCTTCACAAACTGCTGCCCAGTCTTGAAGGATGTGTGTATAGCCGCCCTGATGTGTGGTGGTGGTGGTGGTGTGGTGGTGTGGTGGTGGTGGTGGTGTTGCGGTGGTGTGGTGGTGGTGGTGGTGTTGTGGTGGTGTGGTGGTGGTGTGGTGGTGGTGGTGGTAGTGGTGACTGTGGTGGTGGTGGTGGTGGTGTGGTGGTGGTGTGGTGGTGGTGACTGTGGTGGTGGTGGTGGTGACGTTGGTGGTGGTGGTGGTGTGGTGGTGGTGGTGGTGATGGTGTGGTGGTGGTGGTGGTGGTGATGGTGGTGGTGGTGGTGGTGGTGGTGTGGTGGTGGTGGTGAAGGTGGTGGTGGTGGTGGTGGTGGTGTGGTGGTGAGGTGGTGCTGGTGTGTGGTGGTGGTGGTGGTGGTGATGGTGGTGGTGGTGTGGTGGTGGTGAAGGTGGTGGTGGTGGTGGTGGTGGTGTGGTGGTGGTGGTGTGGTGGTGGTGGTGAGGTGGTGGTGGTGTGTGGTGGTGGTGGTGGTGGTGGTGGTGGTGGTGGTGGTGGTGATGGTGGTGGTGTGGTGGTGTGGTGGTGGTGTGGTGGTGGTGTGGTGGTGGTGGTGAGGTGGTGGTGGTGTGTGGTGGTGGTGGTGGTGGTGGTGGTGATGGTGGTGGTGTGGTGGTGGGGTGGTGGTGGTGGTGAAGGTGGTGGTGTGGTGGTGGTGGTGAGGTGGTGGTGGTGTGTGGTGGTGGTGGTGGTGGTGGTGGTGGTGGTGGTGATGGTGGTGGTGTGGTGGTGGTGGTGTGGTGGTGGTGGTGAGGTGGTGGTGAGGTGGTGGTGGTGTGTGGTGGTGGTGGTGGTGGTGGTGGTGATGGTGGTGGTGTGGTGGTGGTGAAGGTGGTGGTGGTGTGTGGTGGTGGTGGTGGTGGTGTGGTGGTGGTGGTGGTGTGGTGGTGGTGAAGGTGGTGGTGGTGTGTGGTGGTGGTGATGGTGGTGGTGAGGTGGTGGTGAGGTGGTGGTGGTGTGTGGTGGTGGTGGTGGTGGTGTGGTGGTGGTGGTGGTGTGGTGGTGGTGAAGGTGGTGGTGGTGGTGGTGGTGTGGTGGTGGTGGTGAGGTGGTGGTGGTGTGTGGTGGTGGTGGTGGTGGTGGTGGTGGTGGTGGTGATGGTGGTGGTGTGGTGGTGGTGGTGAGGTGGTGCTGGTGTGTGGTGGTGGTGGTGGTGGTGATGGTGGTGGTGGTGTGGTGGTGGTGAAGGTGGTGGTGGTGGTGGTGGTGTGGTGGTGGTGGTGAGGTGGTGGTGGTGTGTGGTGGTGGTGGTGGTGGTGGTGGTGGTGGTGGTGGTGATGGTGGTGGTGTGGTGGTGGGGTGGTGGTGGTGGTGAAGGTGGTGGTGGTGGTGGTGGTGGTGTAACAAACTAGGTTTGTTGTAGGGAATTATTCAGTATAGGTTCTCATAGACATGGAGACCGCGTAGTTCTGAAAGTTTGGAGTCAGCCGGTAGTGGACCTGACTCAAGCAGAGAAAGGTCATCCCTCTAGGGATTAGTGGTTAAGATTACAAGAGGCCGCCGCCTTTGTCTTAAAGCAACATATATGAATTGTTTAACAAAATTCGGTAATTTGGAGAAATTTAAGTCTTCATTCAAAATGTAGTCAATAATATTCCTGTTCAAGTATCAAGAGTATTCTCAATTGTCGGAATAATGAGTAAGCCACCGTCAGTGACGTCACTAGGAGAGGACTAGCCTCTGATGCGATGAATCTTAACGACCCTGGGTCAAGGATCTCCTTGAGGTTATCTTGAGATGATTTCGGGGGCTTTAGTGTCCCCGCGGCCCGGTACTCGACCAGGCCTCCACCCCCAGGAAGCAGCCCGTGACAGCTGACTAACACCCAGGTACCTATTTTACTGCAAGGTAACAAGGGCATAGGGTGAAAGAAACTCTGCCCATTGTTTCTCGCCGGCGCCTGGGATCGAACCCAGCACCACAGGATCACAAGTCCAGCGTGCTGTCCGCTCGGCCGACCGGCTCCCTCAGGATCACCAAAGCCCTCCATATTTAGTAATTCACAAATTTCAAATAGCCATATTGTAATTGGAAATAGCCTTTCCCTAAGATGCCTGTGCAATTACCGTCAGTTTATAAGAGTACAACCATCTGGGTTGTTCAGTACAACAGAGATTAGTTGTTCAATTTAAACCTTGCCTAGTAAACTAGTAACCTGGTGGATTGATACTGCCTAGCTCTCGCTAGTGATGAGGGAGCTAGGTAGACAGTGTGGACTAGGCAGCGACTGGGGGAGGGCAACCATCTTCACCTCTCCAGAAGATCAGTACTCCATCAGCTGGTCGCATAAGGCAAGGTGCAGTTGCTAAGAGTTGTTATAGGTAAATAGTTCATTTCATGCCTCAACAGGAAGTGTTCAGTTAGGGAGTGATTTTATTTAGTTTTTGTTTAGATTTTGCATAAATAAATAATTAGATTGTTCTCTGTATTTTATTGTTTCCATGTATAATTTTGCATGTCCTTGTCACGTGGTCTCCACGAGTCAGAGTTTACTTGGGTCGCAAGCCTAGCAAAGTAAGAGCTAATATATATCCCCTTGTTTCTGTAATTCCCACACTGAACGAAGATTCATCTCTCCTTTCCGAGTAATTTGGGGGATCAAGCCCCAAGGTTTTAATGATTGATTAATCAGTCCAGACCCCGATTAATTGACGCTTCGGGTTAATGGTCTGGTGGTAGCAGCAGAAGGAGATCCTTGAGTTTGCTGGAAGTCTAGTACAGCGTCACGGGACTGTAGAATCTTAGCCGATCGAACGGCTAAGACCACGTGGCGTGGGGCTCGGCTAGAGTAACTCTGGGGTCCCTTGGAAGGGACGGAGGTAGAGCCGATACCTCCCCCCCCCCGTGTTACAATGGTGGTAGTGGTGGGATACGAACCCACGCCTCCGAAGAGACTGGTGCTTCAAACCAGAGCCTTTCAACTTTCAAGCTAAACCAGAGTTTCAACTCCTTTTGACCATGTCGTAGCTCAGTTGATTAAGGCAGAGTCTGGGATGCTCTCGGACGCAAGTTCGAATCCTCGTCACGGCCCTTGTGGATTTGTTCATTTGATGCATCACGCAATCGTGATTTCTGTGTGTAATCCTACTAATATGTAGAATTAACATAAATTAATATTTTCCTATCTGTGCGTCATTTACCAAATTCTTCCCACATAGAGGGATCGTATTGCGTCAGGTAAGGTAATTATCAAAAGAAGGCACCAAACCGGGAAGGCTATATAGCACCATCAAAGTGCGAAATAATCAGAGGGCGCTAAATATCACCAAGAATGCCAATACGAGAACAAAAACGCATAAGGCGAACGATATCAAAAGTATCCAATTCACCTAGAATTCTATCGAGGGACAAGTGACTGCGAGGGACGGTCGGAAAGCAAGACACACGCTCGTCCTGGAAGTCAGGACATTCAACAAGGATATGCACAACTGTAAGAGGGACAACGCAATTCGGACAATAAGGAGCAGGGCGGCGCTCCATTAAGTGACCGTGGGTTAAGCGGGTATGACCAGCCCGCAGCCGTGCTAAAGCAGTTTCCCACCGTCGGTTACGGTGGCAGGAGAAAGGCCACGGGGACACACTACGTTTCAGAGTACACAGCTTGTTACCACAGAGGACCAACAACCCTGCCAACGGGCAAGAATGGAAGAATGAATAACAGGATAAAAGTCGGAATAAGGAATACCTGTACGGAAGATGGGACAAGAACGGATAGCTTCCTTAGCGGCAGCATCCGCACGCTCATTGAAAGAAACACCAATATGGCTGGGAACCCAGCAAAACTCTACTGATTTAAATTTACTAGAAATAAGAAGCAGCCAATGTTGAATCTCGATGACCACCGGATGGACAGGATTAAAGGACCCTAGAGCCATGAGCGCACTACGAGAGTCAACTACAACCACAAAGGAGGAATGAGAATGAGAAAGCAAGAGACGAAGAGCATAGGGAATAGCATAAAGTTCTGCCATAAAGACGCTAGCCTCCGAAGGGAGGCAACACATATAAGTACGTTCAGGGAAAAACAACAGAGTAGCCCACACCGTCCACAGACATAGACCCATCGGTGAAGATGGAAATAGAGTGGGAGTGCGAAGAAAAGTGCTCAAGGAAGAGGCTTTTCAGAATTGTAGGAGGGGTAAAGACTTTAGTAATGCAAGTCAAGGACGTACAAAACTTGGGAAGGGGGACTCTCCACGGAGGTAAGGAAGGAACAATACGAGGAGAAACATTAGAAATATGAACAGAAAGAGAATCCTGTAAGCGAGATAACCGGACAGAAAGTGGGAGACAATGAAGAGGAACAGGAACCACAGGAGGAGGAAAAGTCAATGCAAGACAGAGGCGAGAGGAAGGATGTTGGAAGGACCGCGCAAGATAGCGAAGACAGTAGCGATCACGGCGGTCCTAAAGAGAGAGAAAGCCAGTGTCAACATACAAACTAAGGGCGGGAGTCGAACGAAAGGCACCAGAGCTGAGACGCAACCCAGTATGGTGCAAAGCATCAAGACGGTAAAGAGTAGAAGGAGAAGCAGAAGAGTATGCAGGGCAACCATAATCGAGTTTAGACAGGACGAGTTAGGAGTGCAAATAGAGGAGCGTGTGCCTATCCGCTCCCCAATAAGTATGGGACAAAACCTTAAGGAGGTTAAGGGCCTTAGAGCATTCAACTCGAAGGTAAGAGATATGGGCTGACCAAGACAAACGAGTGTCAAAGACTAACCCCAAAAGCTTTGCGGAATCCCTGTACACAATGGGATGACCATAAAGCGACAAAGAGGAACGAAGAACGAAATGCTTCCGAGTAAGTCATAGTGTGAGGGATCTAGATTCCCTCAGCTAGTTTTCCTAATTTCTAGATTAGGCTAGTCACTCTAGAAACTGAAGCTTTCAAACTAACATATACTTGTGGGGTGTTGAATGAAAGCTTATGTTAAGGACTTTCGGTTGGGATTGGTTAGAAGTCTGTGATTGCTCTGTAGAGAGAATTACAGAAATTTTCCTGTTTCTGTGAAAAAGGATGAGGAGGTACTTGACTAAAACCGTTAGAGGTGGAGGGGAGAGTGGAGTGAACGTTGCAACCCCAACATGGGAGACAGTACGCCACTGTCTTTTAGGCCTCCCCCTCCTTGTGACGTCACAGGACGCCCGAGGGTGACGAAGGCATGTGATTGGTTTAGGCATCTGTGTTCTAAGCCGAGTTTTGGCGCGAAGGGCTGTGATTGGGAGTGGCACGAGGGAGCCGTGCCAGCTCCAGACTGATTGGTCATAACAAGGTAGGAGGGAGGTATGGGCATTTGAGTTTCCCTGCCCGCCAGGGAGTCAGTTTGAATTGGGCGGCAAGCAGAGGAAGAAGTGACTGGTTGAGGTGGCAGGCCGGCCACCTCCACCCCCCCCCCCCCCGTTAATCGCTTCTGTCGTCCAAATTACTTATAGAGTATGGCACTCCTGCCATCAGGGGTTGTGTCTAGGCCCAAATTTGCGTGAAATTGGGGCCGATGTGACAAACTAAGAGACAGTTGTAGTGTTAACCCATGAGGCAGATGGCAGAGCTTCATGGTGTATCAGATTGATCCCTCATCCCTCGGGTCTGAGCATCCTGTCTAGTGGCAATGGACAATTGGTGTTGGGCAGTGTAAGTGAGTGTGATATTACAGGCCCCTGTTGGACTTTTGTATTCCGCCAGGCTGCGTCAGTGTGGGGACGCCGCCGGCCATTGTCACCCCAGTGTAGAGCAAGGCAGGCTCTGGTTTGATGGGGTTGTTAGTGATTCCCCATCCACGTGTGTACTCCTGTGGGCGGCAGCCTGCCAGCCCGAGGCACCCATGTGCGCGGCCACCCACCTTGGCCAGCTGCTCGGGGGGGGGGGGGCACCCACCCAGGCCACCCGCGGGGCCAAACCCCACCCCACCCCGCGCACCAGCTCAGCCGGGTGGGGTGCTATGACGTCATGCGCTACCCATGGCCACCCCCAGGCCACCCAGCCGCTCGGCTTGGCTCGGCCCGCGCGCCGGCTACTACCACCCTCCCCCCCTCTCAGCTCGGGAGGGGCGCTGTGGGCCACGCGGTGGCCACATGCCTTGGCCACTTTCCCGGGACAGCCTAGGGCCACATCTTGTCGACGCATGAGTAGCAAGCAAGCTAAGTGTTGACAGCTAGAGTGGTAGTGACCTGGGAAATGAGAAAAAAAATGAGAAAGACGTGAGTACTATTATCATTGTGTACAGTGTAATGAGTTCCGGTGGAAGTTCCCGGCAAGAGTTGTCTCAGAGCCTCGCCAGGCTAGAGAAGCAGCTGAGTGACAGCTGTCAGTAGGGTCCAGGTGATTGGTAGGGCGGTACCTGGAGATAGATGTTATACACGGGACCACACTGTAGTATCATAATGTATATATAGTAGTCTGACTAGAGTATGTAACCGGTCAGTGTAGAGATTTACCATATAAGTGATCCAGCCTGTCGATTCTATATAATCGTTCAGACTGGATTAATGCCATAGAGTACCAGCATGTAAAATTATAATCATTAGAGGTAGGCAGGCCCGGTTGCAGGGAGGTCAGTGGGGCCCTGAGGTCTGTGTAGTTAGTTTCATTTACCTGATGATATAATTTTCATTGATTATGTGAATGCCATTTCTATGTGTTCATTTGCATGTTTATGTACTGTGTTGTGTGGTGAGTCAGTAGATGTGATTGCTGACTGATTGCCTAATGATGTCATTAGCATGTGGGGTATGCTGACGGCATCATTATGTTGCAGGTTTGTGCAGTGTTGTTACCAGTTTATACAATATTATTGCCCTAGGAACTGTGTTGAGGGTTAAAGGAACCTCTAGGATTATTCAGGGGAATTCACCGTACTTAATGAGAGCAGGCAATTGATGGGTTAATTGCCTTGCTGAGGTAAGTGTGTGTGTTCACAGTAGTCCTTTGCAACGGGTGCAAGATAAGGGGGGGCAGTAATATTGGTATACTCTTGTGTGTTGCACAACCGTGTGTCATTATTGTGTGGGCACAGTAATTAGCGAGTTGCAGTAGCCGCAACCATATGTGGGCAATGCTTTTATGATGTTGCATGCCATTGTAGTGTGACCTATGTAACGCTGGGGTTACTTTGTTTCTTTAAGTTGTGTTGAGGACTTAAGGATTCAGTGAGTTAATTAATTGGGGAATTAACTAGATAAGGGGTTCACACTTATTGTGGAGTGAGTGACGGCTGTTATGAGAGAAAACAGCGTTGAGCTTGAGTGAGATACGTCTCGGGAGCAATTAATTGTCCGTGTGACAACTAATTGACCACTCCAGCTTATAATATAATTAGCCTTCTCATCATGAATTCACATAGTGGGAGAGGATCCGTCAGAGGCTGTCAGTATTTGTGTTAACGTAATTTGCTCGAGACTAATTACCTTTCTGGGGTATAGCAATTAGTGGCTCAGGTTAATTAGTGGAGTAATTAACATTGGAGAGCTCCGGTGACTCGGTAAAGCGAGGTCGTGGAGCTAGAATAAATCGTTGTATTAATCATATCCTGTCTGAGGACAGTGGATTAGTGGCACATCTTGTTAATTAGGGGTAATTAACTCCTTTCCCGTGAATTCACAGTGTTTGATGAGACTTGTTTAGGTACTGCGGAGTGAGACGTATTTATGGATGATTAATTATCGCTCCTGGTGACAGTTAATTAATTGCTCAGAATTAATTAGGGAATTAATTAGGGTAATTAACACTCACTAGTAAATTTTTGACACAGACTGTTGAGAAGCTACCAAGTTAGGGTAGGCTTAGTTAACGTAACTCAAAGGGGATGTAATTAGGGGTCCGTTTGACCTTAATTGAAAATTACTCACTGAATACTTGCTGGGAGTCAAGTGTGATGTAATATAAGTTTGAGTTATTGCTAACAAGAGAGAGACAAGTGTTAATGATTAACGTAGAGTATCATCATGTTGTTGTCTAGAGGGAGACAATTGTTTGTAATTACCGTAGTACTTTGCTGCTGACTGCTGCGATCAGTCAATTAACGTAATTAATCACTTAAGGCAATTTCTTTTGGTTGTCGTCTGGTAACGAGAGTAGAGTCATCTAGGGATTTGTGGAGCTGTGTCCCAGAATCTCGCCTTGCCTGTCTTTGTTACTGTTTACAACCTTACCTTGAGGTTACCTTGAGGTGCTTCCGGGGGTTAGTGTCCCCGCGGCCCGGTTGTCGACCAGGCCTCCTGGTTGCTGGACTGATCAACCAGGCTGTTAGATGCGGCTGCTCGCAGCCTGACACATGAGTCACAGCCTGGTTGATCAGGTATGGGTAAGTGTAAGGTAAGAAGTTGCACAACAGTGCAACTTCTTGCAGGGAGTTGCAAAGAGTGTTCACACTGGGTTGTGATAGGGAGGGGGGGTCACTGTTGGACTACCCGCCTAGTTACGTGGGTCTCTCCTGGGGGGACGGGAGGACCCCTAAGCTTGTGATTATAGTAGCTGTCAGGGAAACCGAGACACTATTGATTGCATGCTTGTGTCTTCAGTGGATATCCTTCATTTGTTCAGTTAGTTCATGTTGTCAGCCCGAAGTGTCAGCAAGATGGAGCCTGCTGTCACTTCTCGAGGGGCTGTAGAATAGCTGTGTTGCAAATGCCACTTGATGTACAATAATGTAACCATTCGCTGTGGTGTAACTTAGTCTGTGATATTTTTCTTTGATTTGCAATATTGCGTCATCAGTGGGCACACCTGTGTTCAGGTTAGTTCAGTATGCAGCCTCACAGCAATGGGTTGCTATTTAGCTGTTTGTTATCGTGCCACTGGATGGACATTAACGTAACGGAAACTCGGTAATGTAGTAGTTAGTCTCTTGTTATTAATAAATTGTTATGTTATAGAAAACGGTCTTTGATGTCAACCCTTACCTTACCTTAAGGTTACCTTGAGGTGCTTCCGGGGCTTAGCGTCCCCGCGGCCCGGTCGTCGACAAGGCCTCCTGGTTGCCGGACTGATCAACCAGGCTGTTGGACGCGGCTGCTCGCAGCCTGACGTATGAGTCACAGCCTGGTTGATCAGGTATCCTTTGGAGGTGCTTATCCAGTTCTCTCTTGAACACTGTGAGGGGTCGGCCAGTTATGCCCCTTATGTGTAGTGGAAGCGTGTTGAACAGTCTCGGACCTCTGATGTTGATAGAGTTCTCTCTCAGAGTACTAGTTGCACCTCTGTTTTTTAACGGGGGTATTCTGCACATCCTGCCATGTCTTCTGGTCTCATGTGATGTTATTTCTGTGTGCAGGTTTGGGACCAGCACCTCTAATATTTTCCACGTGTAAATTATTATGTACCTCTCCCGCCTGCGCTCAAGGGAGTACAGTTTTAGGCTCTTTAGTCGGTCCCAATAGTTTAGATGTTTTACTGAGTGGATTCTAGCAGTAAAGGATCTCTGCACGCTCTCCAGGTCAGCAATTTCTCCAGCTTTGAAAGGTGCTGTCATTGTGCAGCAGTACTCTACTCTAGAGAGCACAAGCGTTTTGAAAAGTATCATCATCGGTATAGCATCTCTAGTGTGAAAAGTTCTTGTTATCCAACCTGTCATTTTTCTTGCAGTTGTGACGGCTACTTTATTGTGTTCTTTAAAGGTAAGGTCTTCCGACATGAGTACACCCAGATCCTTTACATTGCCTTTTCATTCTATGTTATGATTTGCCTGAGTTTTGTACGTGGTTTCCGTTTTTATATTTTCATTTTTTCCATAGCGCATGAGCTGGAACTTATCTTCGTTAAACATTATATTATTTTCCTTCAACCATATTATTCCACCATATTTCTGCATATTATTATTAAATGTTGTTGTGATTTTGATATGACGGCTGTTCTTGGGAATTCGAATTCCAATTCATAGCGCCACATCAAATATAAATATTTGATTGTGAGAACCCGTCGGTTACCCTTTATTAGTTTTAACATCCTGTTTAACTAGGAGGAGCCAGCGGCCTATTGTGGACAGGTTTTCACCCCTGGTGGTGGAGGGCTGGCGGTTTGCTCCCGCTTTTCCTTTTTCTATTGGACTCATGCTTAACTGCCGTGAGCAGTCTTTAAACTTGTAGTCCACCTCCTAAGGGAGGTAGGCTTAGAAAAAAATCTCACAACTGGCGCCCAACGTGGGGCTATGCAACTTGGGTTCGAGCCCATGAAGTGCAGTCTTATTGATTTTTAAAGTAACATAAGATATCGTTGCAGAATATTGTGGAACAGTATTGTTGGAGGTATGTTTTGTGCACGGTTGTCACATTTAGGTACACACACACACTGTATGAAAGAGGTATTTCATGGTAGATATGGGGAAATCTGTCTGGCTTTTTGGGGCTGCTAGCTAGTGGACATTGACACACTCATTGGTGAGGGGTGTCAGCTCAGCAGCAGGTGTCGTGGACACCAAGCCAGCATGCAACAATGGTTGCAAAGGTGTACTCAGGATCTGCCTGAGGTGCAAGACACCACCTACCTGAGGGTAGAAGAAGCTTCTAGAAGTGACCTCAAGAGTGAGAGGTCTTATTGGACGACACTGTAGTTGTCAAGGGTGTCATAGGAGTGTAGTCATTATTACACAGATGGATCTTAGTGGGAGGTCGCGCCACCAGCTTAGGATCCGAGTAGACTTCTTTAGAAAAGGGAGTAATTCATCTGTAGTTAGACAGGTGATGGAATTTCTTGCCAGAGTGGGGACTGTACAACCCCAGGAAGAATTCAGGGTAGTCACTAGAGAGGTTGAGCAGAGGCTCCCGTTTGCAGAGGTGACAGCAAGGCCGAGTTCGAGCCTGAAGGTGAGAGCGCAGCAAGTCAGTGCTGGCTCAAGTGCAGATTGCAAGGAGGCAATCTCACACAGGGAAGGGAAGCCAAACCCACCCTAGTGCACTTAACCCGGTGACAAGGTATGAAGGTAAAGATGCCTAGCTTGGCAGTTCTGAGAAAGACGATTCCATGGATGCATACATCGATCGCCTTTTGAAGAAAGGCTGCCAATGCAAGATGGCAAAGGTCATTTTGGGCTGGTGATTTTCCATGGTTCAGATCCCCAGCAGCATAATGATTTTGTTCTTTAAGGATTGCCTTGGTAAAGGGTTATAGTAGATCTGCAGAGGGAATGCTGATCACATTCCAAGTTAGGTCCAGGGAGAAATAGACAAGGGAGTTTGACAGATGTCAAAAGTTTCGCTTGAGTCCTTGTTAGAGTAGCGAGACCTAGGAAAGCATGGGAGGGACCCCAAGCTCAGTAGGAGAGCGTAGGTACTTGTAGAAGAGGGTTTTCTCCCAGATAGTTCAGTTGGTAGAGCAAGACCGGCTGGTGTTGGGCAGTTGGACAGTGAGAGTGATCCTGTCAACTTGTTGCTATGTCAGGTGGAGAACTGACAGTAAGACCTTTATAGGCTGAGGGGGAGAGTAGAAATGCTTCACCGGTAAGGCCACACCACTGTGTTGCACATGTGTCCAGTATGACACAGACTGAGGATGGAAATGGGAGGTTCAGTGATGGAAATGGTTGCGAGGTGTTGAACCGGACAGGACCAGAGCTGGAGCCGAACATGTTGCCACTCCAAGGTCGGGCAGCACCACCAGGGTGATCCGGTGGTAGTGCACAGTGACTCTCAGGCCAGGGATGTATAAGAAACAGAGTTTCACACTCCACACTTGTTTAGCTAGTACACCTGTTGGTCAGATGTGTGCAGAAAAACTAGCTGGTGTTTTGAATGTATTTTCCTTGCAGGAAAATATATTCTTTAGTGGGAGGTTGTGTGAGGGATCTAGATTCCCTCAGCTAGTTTTCCTAGTTTCTAGATTAGGCTAGTCACTCTAGAAACTGAAGCTTTCGAACTAACATATACTTGTGGGGTGTTGAATGAAAGCTTATGTTAAGGACTGTCGGTTGGGATTGGTTAGAAGTCTGTGATTGCTCTGTAGAGAGAATTACAGAAATTTTCCTGTTTCTGTGAAAAAGGATGAGGAGGTACTTGACTAAAACCGTTAGAGGTGGAGGGGAGAGTGGAGTGAACGTTGCAACCCCAACATGGGAGACAGTACGCCACTGTCTTTTAGGCCTCCCTCTCCTTGTGACGTCACAGGACGCCCGAGGGTGACGGAGGCATGTGATTGGTTTAGGCATCTGTGTTCCAAGCCGAGTATTGGCGCGAAGGGCTGTGATTGGGAGCGGCATTAGGGAGCCGTGCCGGCTCCAGGCTGATTGGTCAAGACAAGGTAGGAGGGAGGTATGGGCATTTGAGTTTCCCTGCCCGCCAGGGAGTCAGTGTGAATTGGGCGGCAAACAGAGGAAGAAGTGACTGGTGGAGGTGGCAGGCCGGCCACCTCCACCCCCCCCCCCCGTTAATCGCTTCTGTCATCCAAATTACTTATTGAGCATGGCACTCCTGCCATCCCGGGTTGTGTTTAGGCCCAAATTTGCGTGAAATTGGGGCCGATGTGACAAACTAAGAGACAGTTGCAGTGTTAACCCATGAGGCAGATGGCAGAGCCTCATGGTGTATCAGATTGATCCCTCATCCCTCGGGTCTGAGCATCCTGTCTAGTGGCAATGGACAATTGGTGTTGGGCAGTGTAAGTGAGTGTGATATTACAGGCCCCTGTTGGATTTTTGGATTCCGCCAGGCTGCGTTGGTGTGGGGACGCCGCCGGCCATTGTCACCCCAGTGTAGAGCAAGGCAGGCTCTGGTTTGATGGGGTTGTTAGTGATTCCCCATCCGCGTGTGTACTCCTGTGGGCGGCAGCCTGCCAGCCCGAGGCACCCATGTGCGCGGCCACCCACCTTGGCCAGCTGCTCGGGGGGGGGGGGGGGGGTGCCACCCGCGCGGCCAAACCCCACCTCACCTCACGCACCAGCTCAGCCGGGTGGGGTGCTATGACGTCATGCGCTACCCGTGGCCACCCCCAGGCCACCCAGCCGCTTGGCTCGGCTACTACCACCCCCCCCCCCTCCGTCTCAGCTCGGGAGGGGCGCTGTGGGCCACGCAGTGGCCACATGCCTTGGCCACTTTCCTGGGACAGCCTAGGTCCACATCTTGTCGACGCATGAGGAGCAAGCAAGCTAAGTGTTGACAGCTAGAGTGGTAGTGACCTGGGAAATGAGAAAAAAAATGAGAAAGACGTGAGTACTATTATCATTGTGTACAGTGTAATGAGTACCGGTGGAAGTTCCCAGTAAGAGTTGTCTCAGAGCCTCGCCAGGCTAGAGAAGCAGCTGAGTGACAGCTGTCAGTAGGGTCCAGGTGATTGGTAAGGCGGTACCTGGAGATAGATGTTATACACGGGACCACACTGTAGTATGATAATGTATATATAGTAGTCTGACTAGAGTATGTAACCGGTCAGTGTAGAGATTTACCATATAAGTGATCCAGCCTGTCGATTCTATATAATCGTTCAGACTGGATTAATGCCATAGAGTACCAGCATGTAAAATTATAATCATTAGAGGTAGGCAGGCCAGGTTGCAGGGATGTCAGTGGGGCCCTGAGGTCTGTGTAGTTAGTTACATTTACCTGATGAAATAATTTTCATTGATTATGTGAATGCCATTTCTATGTGTTCATTTGCATGTTTATGTACTGTGTTGTGTGGTGAGTCAGTAGATGTGATTGCTGACTAATTGCCTAATGATGTCATTAGCATGTGGGGTATGCTGAAGGCATCATTATGTTGCAGGTTTGTGCAGTGTTGTTACCAGTTTATATGATATTATTGCCCTAGGAACTGTGTTGAGGGTTTAAGGGACCTCTAGGATTATTCAGGGGAATTCACCATACTTAATGAGAGCAGGCAATTGATGGGTTAATTGCCTTGCTGAAGTAAGTGTGTGTTCACAGTAGTCCTTTGCAACGGGTGCAAGATAAGGGGGGAGCAGTAATATTGGTATACTCTTGTGTGTTGCACAACCGTGTGTCATTATTGTGTGGGCACAGTAATTAGCGATTTGCAGTAGCCGCAACCATATGTGGGCAATGCTTTTATGATGTTGCATGCCATTGTAGTGTGACCTATGTAATGCTGGGGTTACTTTGTTTCTTTAAGTTGTGTTGAGGACTTAAGGATTCAGTGAGTTAATTAATTGGGGAATTAACTGGATAAGGGGTTCACATTTGTTGCGGAGTGAGTGAGGGCTGTTATGAGAGAAAACAGCGTTGAGCTTGAGTGAGATACATCTCGGGAGCAATTAATTGTCCGTGTGACAACTAATTGACCACTCTAGCTAATTATGTAATTAGCCTTCTCATCATGAATTCAGGTAGTGGGAGAGGATCTGTCAGAGGCTGTCAGTATTTGTGTTAACGTAATTTGCTCGAGACTAATTACCTTTCTGGAGTATAGCAATTAGTGGCTCAGGTTAATTAGTGGAGTAATTAACATTGGAGAGCTCCGATGACTCGGTAAAGCGAGGTCATGGAGCTAGCATAAATCGTTGTATTAATCATATCCTGTCTGAGGACAGTGGATTAGTGGCACATCTTGTTAATTAGGGGTAATTAACTCCTTTCCCGTGAATTCACAGTGTTTGATGAGACTTGCTTAGGTAGTGCGGAGTGAGACGTATTTATGGATGATTAATTATCGGTCCTAGTGACAATTAATTAATTGCTCAGAATTAATTAGTGCAATTAACACTCACTAGTAAATTTTTGACACAGACTGTTGAGAAGCTATCAAGTTAGGGTAGGCTTAGTTAACGTAACTCAATGGGGATGTAATTAGTGGTCCATTTGACCTTAATTGAAAATTACTCACTGAATACTTGCTGGAAGTCAAGTGTGATGTAATATAAGTTTGAGTTATTGTTAACAAGAGAGAGACAAGTGTTAATGATTAAAGTAGAGTATCATCATGTTGTGGTCTAGTGGGAGACAATTGTTTGTGATTACCGTAGTACTTTGTTGCTGACTGCTGCGATCAGTCAATTAACATAATTAATCACTTAAGGCAATTTCTTTTGGTTGTCGTCTGGTAACGAGAGTAGAGTCATCTAGGGATTTGTGGAGCTGTGCCCCAGAATCCCGCCTTGCCTGTCTTTGTTAATGTTTACAACAGTGCAACTTCTTGTAGGGAGTTGCAAAGAGTGTTCACACTGGGTTGTGATAGGGGTTGGGGGTCACTGTTGGACTACCCGCCTAGTTACGTGGGTCTCTCCTGGGGGGCGGGAGGACCCCTAAGCTTGTGATTATAGTAGCTGTCAGGGAAACCGAGACACTATTGATTGCATGCTTGTGTCTTCAGTGGATATCCTTCATTTGTTCAGTTAGTTCATGTTGTCAGCCCGAAGTGTCAGCAAGATGGAGCCTGCTGTCACTTCTCGAGGGGCTGTTGAATAGCTGTGTTGCAAATGCCACTTGATGTACAATAATGTAACCATTCGCTGTGGTGTAACTTAGTCTGTGATATTTTTCTTTGATTTGCAATATTGCGTCATCAGTGGGCACACCTGTGTTCAGGTTAGTTCAGTGTGCAGCCTCACAGCAAGGGTTGCTATTTAGCTGTTTGTTATCGTGCCACTGGATGGACATTAACGTAACGTAAACTCGGTAATGTAGTAGTTAGTCTCTTGTTATTAATAAATTGTTATGTTATAGAAAACGGTCTTTGATGTCAACCCTTCAACTATATTATTCCACCATATTTCTGCATATTATTATTAAATGTTGTTGTGATCTTGATATGACGGCTGTTCTTGGGAATTCGAATTCCAATTCATAGCGCCACATCAAATATAAATATTTGATTGTGAGAACCCGTCGGTTACCCTTTATTAGTTTTAACGTCCTGTTTAACTAGGAGGAGCCAGCGGCCTATTGTGGACAGGTTTTCACCCCTGGTGGTGGAGGACTGGCGGTTTGCTCTCGCTTTTCCTTTTTCTATTGGACTCATGCTTAACTGCCGTGAGCAGCCTTTAAACTTGTAGTCCACCTCCTCAGGGAGGTAGGCGTAGAAAAAATCTCACACATAGCACAAGTCTTAGACGCAGAGAACTTGAAGCCATGATCGGTGGCCCAAGACGACACGGCATCAATCGCAAGTTGAAGCCGCCGTTGAAGGAGAGGGGAAGCATCACCCCGACAGCAAAAGGTAAGATCATCAACAGAGAGAGCAGAGAAGACGCCAGAAGGAAGAGAGGAAAGAAGACCATTGAGAGCAACTAGAAAAACAGTAGTGCTCAGAACACTACCCTGGGGTACACCCTCATACTGCTGAAAAGGGGCAGAGAGAGCAGTACCAAGCCGCACACGAAAGGAACGACGAGAGGAGGAAGAGAGGGAGGTTCCCACGAAGGCCAAAAGAATGAAGTTGAGACAGAATATGATACCGCCAGGTAGTGTCGTAAGCCTTTTCCAACTCAAAAAAGAACGGCAACAACAGAGGACTTCGCAGCAAAAGCTGTACGAATATAGACCTCCAAGTTCACCAGGACATCTGTTGTGCTGCAGCATTTACGAAAACCAAATTGAGAAGTGGAGAGGTGGCGATAGTGTTCTAAGAACCACATCAAACGAACGTTGACCATACGTTCAAAGACCTTGCAGACACAACTCGTGAGAACAATAGGGCGGAAGTCCTTTGGGGATGCCCCGAGAGACCCTGGTTTCCGAACAGGGAGGACAACAGCATCGAGCCAGTCTTCAGGGACTGACGACGACTCCCAGACCTGATTGTACAGACTCAGTAAATACTGAGACGTGCACGGAGGGAGATGGCGAAGCATTTCATGATGAATACCATCGGAGCCCGCCGCCGTAGAACCACAAAGGGCTAGGGCAGATTGAAGTTCAGAGAGAGAGAAGGGATCATTATAGGGAAGATGAAGATAAGTACAGAAATTTAAAGGACGAGATTCAAGGAGAGGCTTACGAAGAAGGAAGGATTGGGGGAGATGAGAACCAGAACTAACAGAGGAGAAATGGGAACCCAGTTCGGTCGCAACCTGCAACGGGTCCGCCACAAGAGCATCATGGAGGCGAAGGACCGGTGAGACATCGGGAACGAACTTACCCACAATCTTGCGAGACATCGGGAACGAACTTACCCACAATCTTGCGGATATGCTTCCAGACCAGTGGAAGAGGAGTTTTGGACGTAATGGTGGAGACATAAGACTCCCAGCAAACACGTTTAGCCGCACGGATGGTCCTACGGGCCACCGCACTCGCCTTGCGAAACAAAAGAAAAGACTCAACCGTCTGCCGGCGGCGATGTCTCTTCCAGGCTGCACGCTTACGGTGGACAGCCCGAGCACAGTCCAAACTCCTCCAGGGAACGCACTTCCGCGTTCCCCGAGAGGAAGAGCGAGGAATAGAGTGGAGGGCAGCGTCAAAGACAGTGTCATGAAAAAGAAGGAGTGCGCGAGGGAGAGGTAAAACGGAGAGGTCGGAAATAGTAGCACGGAGAGTAAAGAGGCGCCAGTCAGCCTCGGCAAACCGTCACCTAGGGAAGGAGAGAGGAGGGCGAAAGGAGAAAAAAGTGACAAGGATAGGAAAATGGTCACTGCCATGGAGGACATTAAGGACTCGCCACCCGAAATCTAAGGAAAGGGATGACGAGCACAGAGAAAGATCGAGACAAGAAAGGGAGCGAGTCCGAGAGTCCAAATGAGTGGGTTCACCAGAATTAAGAAGGGACAGGGAAGAGAGGATGAAAGGTTCAAGGAGGCGACCCCGGGTGTTTGTCAGCACATCACCCCAAAGGGCATGACGACAATTGAAATCACCCAGCAGGAGCACAGGCTCCGGCAAGGAGTCTAGGAGGTGTTTAAGATCGGGAAGAAAAAGTGGGACAGTGGGGGGTAGATAAATAGAACAAACCGTGTACCATCTACACACAAAGATACGGGCGGCAGAACAGTGGAGAGGCGAGGAAAAAAGTAAGGGGACAAAGGGAACATCGGAACGAATCAAGAGAGCAGAAGAATAATGGACCCCAGCAACAGCTGGGGGAGGGGAGAGAAAAGAATAGCCACGGAAGCGACCAGGACGAGAACCAAGCATCGGCTCCTGGAGACAGATACAAAGGGGCGAAAACTGTGAAATGAGAAGTTGGAGGTCAAGGAAATTGGCGTAAAATCCACGGATGTTCCACTGGAGAAAAGACATCAGCAAAGAGAGAGAGGAGAGCAACAGAGAGCAAAGAAGAAACAAAGGTGAAGAAGGAACACAGCACGCTAAAAAAGCACAGTCAGGATCAGGGTCAGCGAAGTCAGGGTTAGGGGGCATGGGCAAACTGAGTAAAGAAGGAGGGCAAGAAGCGGGAGGACGGACCAGAGGTGGACGAGCAGGGTCTGGAGGAGAAGGAAGGGGAGGAGGGGGGGCAGAAAGAGGGGAGCGCACTTCAGCAAGGGCAGTAACCAAGATGGAACTAGGGACTAAAGAAACCCCCACAGTAGGAACAGGGGGCACCACCACCGAAGCGGGAGGGAAAGGAATGATAGAATCAGAGATAGGGGGTGAAGAAGAATGCGAAGCTTTCTCACCGACAGGGGAGGAGGAAGGACAAGAGCCAGGTTTCCGCTTCTGACTCAAAGATACAGGCGTCCCAGCAGCAACGTACTGGGCAACAGACTCCAGTGTCTCGATAGGAGAAGAAGATCGAGAGCGAGCAACACAACCATCAGGAGAACGATGGACGTCGGCCCGCACAGTCAGGCGGCGTGGAGAGCCAAGAGATGGAGGAGAAGGACGGGAAGGAGGACTAGAAGGAGAGGATAAAGAAGACACAGGAGACGTGACAGACTGGGTAGAAAGAAAGGGAGCCCTAGACAGAGAACCAGGAGGGGGACCCTTCGGGACAGAACGGAGGGAAACAGGGGAGGTGGTGGTGGGCGTGTCCGGGTCTAAGGCTCGGAAACGGTTGTGAGACTGAGGAAGGCGGGAAGGACGAGGAGAGGAAGAGCGCACCACGCGAGCAAAGGAGACACCAGCGAAAGAGGGGAGACAATGAATTTGGCGCCGAGCCTCAGGAAAAGACAAACGGTCCAGGTGCTTCAAGCTGAGGACAGCCGCCTCAAATTTGTAACGAATACATGCACGGGAGAAAATAGGGTGGGCCTCACCGCAATTGAGGCAGCGGGCCTGGGGAGAAGTGCACTCCAACTTAGAGTGACCCTCGCTTCCACACAGGGGACAGAGAGAGACAGGACTAGAGCATTTGAGGGTACCATGCCCAAACTTCCAGCACTTACTGCAGAGCCGAGGAGATGGAACTTACTCCTGAACGGAGCACCTGGCACCAGCAAGAATAACAGAGGATGGAAGGGTCCTACCATCAAAGGTAACCTTCACAACCCGAAGAGGCAGACGGCGATGACCACGAGGGGGACGAGTAAATGTATCCACCTGGAGGACAATGACCCTGGGCCTCGAGGACATGCTTGATATCCTCGTGGCAGTCCCTGAGATCCCTAACACCGGTCGCAACATGGTGCGGGAGGAGAACAGTGCCCACACTGGCGTTCAACCGGGTGTTCTTCGAGACCCAAACAGGGGTTTCACCAAGGCAGGATAAGGCGGCCAAGTGAGTGGCCGCATCCTGGGAAGGAGCAGCAACGACATGGGTACCAAGATGAGTGGGGTTGAAGGTGACAGAGGCATCCACGGAGTCGACAAGATGCCTATGAAGGGAAAAATCATCAGGAGGAGTTGAGTCCAAAGGTTGGAGGTCAAAGTACTTAGTCCATGTAGCAGGACCAAACAAAGCATGGAAGGAAGTAGGATGGGAAGGGAGCATACGAGAGCGGCCGTGGCGGGTACGGCGATGAAAACCCATAGAGACGGGTCAAAAGGTGCAGTAGTCACAAGAAGAGATGGAGCCGTGCAAGGGGACGAGACGGTCACCACAGCAGGCTTGGGGCTCGACCCAACCACAGAGGAGGGAGGGGAGCAGGGAGGAAGAGTCCGGTCTGGGCCTAAACCGGGCTCTGTAGCGGAGGCTACAGATCCCGGTCTTCAAGGACGGTCCGACTCTGGGGCCTGGTCGCCCACCCCATGAGCCTGGTCGCCCACCCCATGAGCCTGGTCAGGAGTAGTCAAGTCGTCATCCATATAGCAAACCAATACATAAGGAATGGGACCCGAAACCAAGGGATACCACCTACCAGGGCAGCCAGGGAGGCCGAGCGCGGGCCAGTGCAGGAAGGGTGTGTTGTCCCCAGCGGTGCTCCCCCTTTTCAACAGGGGAGTCCTACTACTTCGTTCATTCTCCCACACTGGTGCTAAGACCCCAGTCCCCCTATCGCCCCAGCCTGGACACCCAACCATCCACTCAGGGCGGCCTCTCACAAGCGACCCCTCCAGGGGGGGTGCTCCAATGGCTCACAAGGCCCCTACATGGTGCCCTTCAGCACATACACCACCCAAAGAGGGGGCACAGGCAACCCACACCTGTCCCAGGGAGGTGTACGTGAGCCCCTTACCACGGCAAGGAGGCACCACGGAGGGGTCGTATTGCGTCAGATAATACCCAGCAGAGGTATAAATATCGTCAACATGCCAGAGAATTTAATAATATTCTCGCCTTTTGTCAGTATTCTTTACCAGAATTAATACCTGACAATATAACAACTAGTGATCTAATAGCAATGAGTTATGAACTAAAGGATCACTATATAACAGTTTATCTGTTATCTTAAACTAACATGGAGGAAGCAGAAATTCTCTCCATTTCTCGTTTAATAAGAACACTGTTCATATTAATTATTATTTGACGAGAATTTAAATAATATAACTCCCTATAATTGCAACCCTATTCTCATTAATTTATTAAGTAGAGCAATTACAAGGAAAATAATTTTCCGTTTCTACTGAAATATATTTGGGCGTTCGAGACGGGTTGAGGGAGGAGGAGGGAAGCTTGGCCACGAGACACTGAGAAGGCCACAAGTACAGAGAGAGAGGTGACGTTTTCGCAAGCTACGTGATCGGCCTTTGCTATTAATTGGCCCCGGAGTGCATAATTACTTCATCAGCGATCCAAGGATTACATCGGCGGACAACATTTACGCTAAGTGGTTTAGTTTGATTGTTCTGACCTGTCAACATGTAAACGTTACCCTTAGTTCGTCGTTACACCACGCTCCCTCCTCTAAACACAAGTACGTTCCCAGTGAACCTAATTTACCCCTTCTATTAACCCATAGTGACATAATCTACTGTGTGTAAACAATTTTTACACCATATTGAGTTTCCAGGGTGTGTTGAAGCAGCCTAAGGTGAAACAAATTCCCACGCCACGCTAGCAGGTCCTGTGTTCCAGCAGGTTGTAGATGACGCCGTCTCCCAACCATGCTACCGTTCACTGTCACAGCTAGGCAGCCGATTTTTCTTTAATTTACTAATTAACTTCTCATAAATTGTTGAGACTTAATAATCTCAAATTTATGTTTCATTTACGTGAACTAGGAATGTAATCCTATTTCTTATAGCCTCATGAGCTTTTAGATAGGAACAATTTTCTTGTCTACCATTTATTACTATATGATCTTGTCATTAACCAAATTATTGAATACTTATACAAATTATATTTCTTAGTAAACTTTACGAACCCCTTTCGAGGAGGAACCAGCCTTAATAAAGTGTACTAGGATGTTACGGCCCTCTCGGGACGCAACGGGGTCCTTACTCTGATGTTAGAGGAAGATATATCTATCCGTTCCCGAGCCAGTAGTGGCTATCAAGGGATGAGATCCGTGACGCAAGTAACTTAAAGGGAGTAGGGAAAGAAAGCTAAGAACTTAATATTATATAATGTCCGTCACCAATAAATAATATATAAAACGGTTACACAAAGGGGGGGGGGGGGGTATTAACACTATACAAGGGGATTAATCCATAATCGTTGTCTTCTGCTGAAGACTCTGGTGCCACACCACTTGGTGCTGAGTCCTTGGTGCTTCTTCGTGGCCTCAAGACGTGTCCTCTGAGAATGCCGAGCCTACCCGGGCCACAGGTCAGCCAAAACACAGGTCCACTGGGGGCACCGTCGTGGAGGCCTTCAACCACACGTCCAGCTGGTCTGCTGGCAGGTACTGAGCCACCAAGGCTGGTACGGCCACTCCACGAACGATATAAGGGGTACGCCCTAGACAGGAGTCTCGTGTGACATCACAAATCACCCTCCTGTCTTCAGTACCCCAGTGGATGATCGTCTCCAACAGTCGGTCCCGGGTAAGTCCTCTTACTGCCACTCCACTGGCAGGCTAACACACCACAGTGTTCTTCCGGGGGGGGGGGGGGGCGACGTCACAACAGCTGCAGCAAACTTCACAGTATGGAGACTGGCTGCCTCGGGTAGACTGACTCCACTTCCATCACAGTGGTCCCAGGTCGGCTCTGTAAGCAGACACGTCATCAATAACAGGGACACTAAAACACCACACTTACAGGCTCAGACACAAACGCCAGACATATCCACTCCATAGATGGCGTTGTAGTCTGAGCACCACCTCACCAGAGGTCAGCGGCGGCGGTGTTGAGCGCTGAACCAGACTGGAAACTGGTCCTCGAGGCCAGTACACGCTGTCCTCACCAGGTGTCGTCGTCCGTTTGGCGGGGGTTTCGGGAGCTGACCCACAGATGGCGTAGTTGTCACTGCTCCAGGCTCGGACGCTGGATCCGGGTTCGTAACATAGGAGTAATTCAGCTTCTAGTATTAACCCCCACTTGTGAAGTTTGGGAATGTTCAACTCTTGAATAATAATTATTCTTACCGTCCATTAAAGTCCAACAAATAATTCTGGATGATTATATTATCCACAGACACTGGTATCTCAGTCCATTTTATTACACTAGTTATCTGTTTCCCTTTTCAGTAAAAATAAGGTGGTCCTTCGAGTAATTTGATTCAATCAAGTAAATATCATTATATTAAGAGCTAGCTTTCCTTCACGACAGGTGGTGGTGGTGGTGGTGCTGCTGGTAGTGGTGGTGAAGGTAGTGTGGTGGTGGTGGTGCTGCTGGTAGTGGTGGTGAAGGTAGTGTGGTGGTAGTGTGGTGGTGGTGGTGCTGCTGGTAGTGGTGGTGAAGGTTGTGTGGTGGTGGTGCTGCTGATAGTGGTGGTGAAGGTGGAGGTGGTGGCGAAGGTAGGGAGGTGGTGGTGGTGGTGTTGGTAGTGGTGGTGAAGGTGGTGTGGTGGAGGTGGTGGTGGTGGTGGTAGTATGGTGGAGGTGGTGGTGGTGGTGAAGGTAGTGTTGTGGTGGTGGTGGTAGTATGGTGGTGGTGGTGGTAGTGGTGGTGAAGGTAGTGTGGTGGTGGTGGTGGTAGTGAAGGTAGTGTGGTGGTGGTGGTGAAGGTAGTGTGATGGTGGTGGTGAAGGTAGTGTGGTGGTGGTGGTGAAAGTAGTGTGGTGGTGGTGGTGAAGGTAGTGTGGTGGTGGTGGTGAAGATATTGTGGTGGTGGTGGTGAAGGTAGTGTGGTGGTGGTGGTGAAGGTAGTGTGGTGGTGGTGGTGGTGAAGGTAGTGTGGTGGTGGTGGTGGTGAAGGTAGTGTGGTGGTGGTGGTGGTGGTGGTGGTGAAGGTAGTGTGGTGGTGGTGGTGGTAGTGAAGGTAGTGTGGTGGTGGTGGTGAAGGTAGTGTGATGGTGGTGGTGAAGGTAGTGTGGTGGTGGTGGTGGTGAAGGTAGTGTGGTGGTGGTAGTGTGGTGGTGATGGTAGTGTGGTGGTGAAGGTAGTGTGGTGGTGGTGGTGGTGCTGCTGGTAGTGGTAATGAAGGTAGTGTGGTGATAGTGTGGGGGTGGTGGTGGTGGTGCTGCTGGTAGTGGTGGTGAAGGTTGAGGTGGTGGTGAGTAGTGTGGATGGCAGTCCACAGAGGAATTTTTGTTTTGGGGGAAATTCCTGTGTGGGAGCCAGGGTTTTCAGGTAAATTTAGAAATTCCCCTGTGGACTGCCAGGGTTTTCAGGCGAATTTGGGGAGTCACAGATTTGGGATTAAGGATTTCTTATGAGCGAGTAATTTCTGAGATTTTAGAAGTTTGTTAAAAGTTCTTATGCTGAAAATAAGTTCATACAACTTTGTTAAAGTTCTTATGGGAGAAATTCAAATTCGTGTTTAAGAGCCAGCATTTCCAGGAGAACTCTACGGACATATCTTGCCTGTTTTCAACATCGGAGTAATTCCTCTGTGGACTGCCAGGGTTTTCAGGTAAATTTAGAAATTCCTCTGTGGACTGCCAGGGTTTTCAGGCGAATTTGAGGAGTCACAGATTTGGGATTAAGGAATTCTTATGAGGAAAATAATTTCTGAGATTTTAGAAGTTTGTTAAAAGTTCTTATGCTGAAAATAAGTTCATACAACTTTGTTAAAGTTCTTATGGGAGAAATTCAAATTCGTGTTTATGAGCCAGGGTTTTTCAGGTGAATTTGGGCAGTCACAGATTTGGAATTCTTATGATGAAATAATGTCATACGAGTTTGTTAAAGTTCTTATGATGAAAATAATGTCATACGATAATGTCCCTCCCTCACCCCCTTACCTCACAATCTGTGGCGCACCTGTGTTTACCTTATGCCGGCCAGCCAGACGCCGCATGCAGGTTACCTCTTATCTTATCTTATCTTCTCCATAATATCTGGACCGTCCCTCTCTCTCTCTCTCTCTCTCTCCTCCTATTTCCTTACAGCTATTTTCAGAGTTTCAAATAATCATAGAAGTTTATTTATATGTTTATGACCGAATTTGTAAAAGGACCATTTTCAGAGAATATTGTCTTAGATGTTTTGTTAGGGAAAACAGACAACTTAGCCATAACATTTAGTTTTATATCCATTTACGGCTATTTCACCTGTAAAGACCAAAATTGAACAGAGTCCAGTTATAGACAGAAATTCGTCAAGAGACCAGTTTGTGCCCAAAATTCTCAGAGTCCACTTTGTTAGCAAAATTAGTCAGAGATAGTTTGAAGCTCAAATTTCATCAGAGTCCACTTTGTGAGCAAAATTCGTCAGAGACCATTTTCAACCCATTTTTCATCAGAGTTCATTTTATACCTAAATTTCTTCAGAGTCCAATTAACAACAGAAATTCATCAGAGTCCAGTTTTCTAGCAAAATTCGTCAGAGTCCTGTAATCTGTGAAAATTTGACAGAGTCCATTTTATACCCAATTTTCGTCAGAGTCCAATTTATACCGAAAATTCGCCAGAGTCCACTTTGTGCCAAAATATTCAAAGTCCAGTTCATGATCGAAATTAATCAGAGTCCAATTAAAGACCCAAATTTGACAGACACCACTATTTTGCTACTAGCAGTCCAATCCCCCTGAAATTTTAAACAGCCATATTTCAGACCCCGTAAATAAGATCAAAACAGTTAACGAGCTCCAGCTCTTGTCCCCACCTTACTTCCCTCTCGTGTCTTCGGTAATATCCTATCAAATTCCCTGAAATTTATACCCTCTGTATTTCAGACCCCATAAATAAGATCAAAACAGTTAATGAGCTCCAGCTCTTGTCCCCCACCTTACTTCCCTCTCGTGTCTTCGGTAATATCCTATCAAATTCCCTGAAATTTATACCCTCTGTATTTCAGACCCCGTAAATAGATCAAAACAGTTAACGGGCTCCAGCTCTCGTCCCCCACCCTACTCCACCCTCAAGTCTTTGTTAATATCCTATCAATTCCCCTGAAATTTTTACCCTCTGTATTTCAGGCACCGTAAATAAGATCAAAACAGTTAACGAGCTCCAGCTCTCGTCCCCACCTTAGTTCTCTCTCGTATCTTTGTAAATAACCCATCAATTTCCCTGATAGTTTTACCCTCTGTATTTCAGACATAGTAAATATGATGTAAACAATTATAAAACTCTAGCTCTTGTCCTCTGTCCAAGTTCACTCCTGTAAATTCATTACTATCAGTCCAAATCCCCCTGAGATTTAAACACACAACTACATTTTCAGACATAGTAAATGAAAACCAGTTCAGTTATCAAGTTTCAACTCTTGTCCCCCAGCTTAGTTCATTTTGTACAAGTTCTTTATTTTCCAACTAAATCACCCTGAGATTTAAGATCACCTTATTTCTAACGTAGTAAAATTAATCTGGACATTAACCAAGCTCCATTTCCTCTGTCTTAGATCATCGAACATAAATATATCTGATCAAGACCCTCTCCAGCCTAACTCTTTATCAGAGTAGTCACAAAACCCCAACCTGTGTAATTATCTTTCAACCCCAGCGTATCCAAACCTTCAATAATCATCATACTGTATTTGCATATTTTCTCTATATTCAGCTGTGTTCCTCACATTTTTTCCATGTTTTCTGTGTTCATTCCATGTTCTGCAAATGTTCACAGCATGCTCAGTTCAAATTTTTTCTACCATTTTCCCCGTATGTTCACTATGTTCTTTGTCATGTTTTCATGTACATCATATGTTCTCTGTATAACTTTTATACTCAATATTCATGTTCTCAATGTTCTTAGCTTGTTCTTCACATGTTCAGTGTTCATTCTTGTATTCCCTATGTTCCTTATCATGTCTTCATATTCTCTATAAGTTCATATTCCCTGCATGTTCACTCTATTCATCAACTTTTTCTTACATGTTTTCTGTGTTCACCGTATGTTCACTGTGTTCATTCCCCTAGTTAACCTCAATTTTTTTTATGTTCTTTGTTTCTTTAAACCAATTTGTTTCTTCCATTCACTAACTAGTTCTTTGTCAAATAATATTATACTGCAATACAATTCCCTCATCAATTTTAGTCACCAAGTTTTTATTTGCAAAACTATGTCAAAGTAATTCTCGTAGTCAACTTAATAGTTCTACGGAACGGAAAGTTACTTAGAGAATAACATTTCATGACTGAGAATAACTTTTGATAGCTCTTAGAGAATAACTTTCATGGACGGAGATGTCTGAGATTAACTTTGATAGCTCAGACTAACTTTTGTGGACATGAGAATATCTTTGGATAACTCTGAGAATAACTTTGATGTCTTTGAAACAACTTTGATGTACGAGAGTGAATTAGAGATTACCTTTGTTAACTCTGAGATCAACTTTGATGAACAAAAGTGAGTTAGAGAAGAACATTGATGGCTTAGAGAGAATATCTTTGATGAAAGATGATGTCTTAGATTAACTTTGACGGCTCTTGGAATAACTTTGATGACTTTGAGAACAAGTTTGATAGCTCTGAGAATAACTTTTATGCCTCTGAGATTAACTTTAATGAACGAAGATGTCTTAGAAAGTTTCTCTGACGAACGAAAGGTTACTTAGAGAATAACTTTTATGTCTCTGAGAATAACTTTCATGTCTCTGAGAATAACTTTTATGTCTCTGAGAATAGCTTTTACGCCTCTGAGAATAACTTTGATGTCTTAAAGGATGTCTTTGATGTCTCAAAGGATGTCTTTGAGTGCAACTTTGATGAACGAGAGTGAGTTAGAGATTACCTTTGTTAACTCTGAGATTAACTTTGATGAACGAGAAAATAATTTTTGATAACATCGAGAATAATTTTGATAGCTCTGAGAATAACTTTTATGCCTCTGAGATTAACTTTAATGAACGAAGATGTCTTAGAAAGTTTCTCTGATGAACGAAAGGTTACTTAGAGAATAACATTTTGATGACTGAGATTAACTTTTTGATGACTCTGAGAATAACTTTGAGGATGCGAGTAAATTTTTGAGTGTTTGAGAGTGTCTTTTGATATCTCGAAGAGTTCCCATTGAAGTCTTAAAGGATGTCTTTGATGTCTCAAAGGATGTCTTTCAGTGCAACTTTGATGTCTTTGAGTAAGTCCTTGATGTCTCGAAGAGTGTCTTTGACTATATTTTCTTACTTAACGACATATAATTTTAGTTAGGAACAATGATGAATATGACTATTTTAGCGAAGTGAAAGGTTATTTTAGTTAAGAACAGTGTTGGAAAGAGGCTACACATGACTATTTTCAGATGAGAGAAGTGATATTTCAGTTAAGAAATGACAAGGAAACATGATGAAGTAACTATTTTTTAGTTGACTGATGAATACTTTAGTTAAGGAAAAAGACAAAACATGACGAGGGAGACTATTTTTGTGCTCCCCAAAGTATAATGTCAGTTAAGAACAGCGATGAAAGATATCTTTGGTTATTTTTTCTTACTTAACAAAACATAATTTTAGTTAGGAACAATGATGATGAATATGACTTTTTCTGTTGATTGATGGATAATTTTAGTTATGAAATGACAATGAAACATGGTGAACACGGTTATTTTCTGATGACTAGGGAATAAGTTTAGTTATGAACAGTGTTGGAAAGATTCCTTTGACTATTTTTTGGTTGATTGGCGAAAGATTTTTAGTTAAGAAGTTACAAGAAAGGTTTGTCTTTGTAAATTTTGAACTGAATAAAGTGTAGATTTGTTTAAGAACGGGGTTGGTAGAACTATTAAGTTGACTACGAGAATTACTTTGACATAGTTTTGCAAATAAAAACTTGGTGACTAAAATTGTTGACGGAACTGTATTGCAGTATAATATTATTTGACAAAGAACTAGTTAGTGAATGGAAGAAACAAATTGGTTTAAAGAAACAAAGAACATAAAAAAAATGAGGTTAAGTAGGGGAATGAACACAGTGAACATACGGTGAACACAGAAAACATGTAAGAAAAAGTTGATAAATAGAGTGAACATGCAGGGAATATGAACTTATAGAGAATATGAAGACATGATAAGGAACATAGGGAATACAAGAATGAACACTGAACATGTGAAGAACAAGCTAAGAACATTGAGAACATGAATATTGAGTATAAAAGTTATACAGAGAACATATGATGTACATGAAAATATGACAAAGAACATACTGAACATACGGGGAAAATGGTAGAAAAAATTTGAACTGAGCATGCTGTGAACATTTGTAGAACATGGAATGAACACAGAAAACATGGAAAAAATGTGAGGAACACAGCTGAATATAGAGAAAATATGCATATACAGTATGATGATTATTGAAGGTTTGGATACGCTGGGGATGAAAGATAATTAGACAGGTTGGGGTTTTGTGACTACTCTGATAAAGAGTTAGGCTGGAGAGGGACTTGATCGGATATATTTATGTTCGATGATCTAAGACAGAGGAAATGGAGCTTGGTTAATGTCCAGATTAATTTTACTACGTTAGAAATAAGGTGATCTTAAATCTCAGGGTGATTTAGTTGGAAAATAAAGAACTTGTACAAAATGAACTAAGCTGGTGGACAAGAGTTGAAACTTGATAACTGAACTGGTTTTTATTTACTATGTCTGAAAATGTAGTTGTGTGTTTAAATCTCAGGGGGATTTGGACTGATAGTAATGAATTTACAGGAGTGAACTTGGACAGAGGACAAGAGCTAGAGTTTTATAATTGTTTACATCATATTTACAATGTCTGAAATACAGAGGGTAAAACTTTCAGGGAAATTGATGAGTTATTTACAAAGATACGAGAGAGAACTAAGGTGGGGACGAGAGCTGGAGCTCGTTAACAGATTACAGGACTCTGACGAATTTTGCTAGAAAACTGGACTCTGATGAATTTCTGTTGTTAATTGGACTCTGACGAAATTTAGGTATAAAATGAACTCTGATGAAAAATGGGTTGAAAATGGTCTCTGACTAATTTTGCTAACAAAGTGGACTCTGTTAATTTTAGGGAAAAACTTGACTCAGATTATTTCAGGCATAAACAGAACTCTGATGAAATTTGAGCTTTAAACTGTCTCTGACTAATTTTGCTAACAAAGTGGACTCTGAGAATTTTGGGCACAAACTGGTCTCTGACGAATTTCTGCCTATAACTGGGCTCTGTTCAATTTTGGTCTTTACAGGTGAAATAGCCGTAAATGGATATAAAACTAAATGTTATGGCTAAGTTGTCTGTTTTCCTTAACAAAACATCTAAGACAATATTCTCTGAAAATGGTCCTTTTACAAATTCGGTCATAAACATATAAATAAATTTCTATGATTATTTGAAACTCTGAAAATAGCTGTAAGGAAATAGGAGGAGAGAGAGAGAGAGAGAGAGAGAGGGACGGTCCAGATATTATGGAGAAGATAAGATAAGATAAGAGGTAACATGCATGCGGCGTCTGGCTGGCCGGCATAAGGTAAACACAGGTGCGCCACAGATTGTGAGGTAAGGGGGTGAGGGAGGGACACTATCGTATGACATTATTTCATCATAAGAATTCCAAATCTGTGACTGCCCAAATTCACCTGAAAAACCCTGGCTCATAAACACGAATTTGAATTTCTCCCATAAGAACTTTAACAAAGTTGTATGAACATATTTTCAGCATTAGAACTTTTAACAAACTTCTAAGATCTCAGAAATTATTTTCCTCATAAGAATTCCTTAATCCCAAATCTGTGACTCCTCAAATTCGCCTGAAAACCCTGGCAGTCCACAGAGGAATTTCTAAATTTACCTGAAAACCCTGGCAGTCCACAGAGGAATTTCTCCGATGTTGAAAACAGGCAAAATATGTCCGTAGAGTTCTCCTGGAAATGCTGCCTCTTAAACACGAATTTGAATTTCTCCCATAAGAACTTTAACAAAGTTGTATGAACTTATTTTCAGCATAAGAACTTTTAACAAACTTCTAAAATCTCAGAAATTACTCGCTCAGAAGAAATCCTTAATCCCAAATCTGTGACTCCCCAAATTCGCCTGAAAACCCTGGCAGTCCACAGGGGAATTTCTAAATTTACCTGAAAACCCTGGCTCCCATAGAGGAATTTCCCCCAAAACAAAAATTCCTCTGTGGACTGCCATCCACACTACTGTGGTGAAGGTGGAGTGGTGGAGGTGGTGGTGGTGGTGGTAGTATGGTGGAGGTGGTGCTGGTGGTGAAGGTAGTGTTGTGGTGGTGGTGGTAGTATGGTGGTGGTGGTGGTGGTGGTGGTGGTGGTAGTGGTGGTGAAGGTAGTGTGGTGGTGGTGGTGAAGGTAGTGAGGTGGTGGTGGTGAAGGTAGTGTGGTGGTGGTGGTGAAGGTAGTGTGGTGGTGGTGATGAAGGTAGTGTGGTGGTGGTGGTGAAGGTAGTGTGGTGGTGGTGGTGAAGGTAGTGTGGTGGTGGTGAAGGTAGTGTGGTGGTGAAGGTAGTGTGGTGGTGGTGGTGGTGAAGGTAGTGTAGTGGTGGTGGTGGTGAAGGTAGTGTGGTGGTTGTGGGGGTGGTGGTGGTGGTGGTGGTGGTGGTGGTGAAGGTAGTGTGGTGGTGGTGGTGGTGGTGGTGGTGGTGGTGGTGGTGGTGGTGGTGGTGGTGGTGAAGGTAGTGTGGTGGTGGTGGGGGTGGTGGTGGTGGTGGTGAAGGTAGTGTGGTGGTGGTGGTGGTGGTGGTGGTGGTGAAGGTAGTGTGGTGGTGGTGGTGGTGGTGAAGGTAGTGTGGTGGTGGTGGTGGTGGTGAAGGTAGTGTGGTGGTTGTGGTGGTGGTGGTGAAGGTAGTGTGGTGGTTGTGGTGGTGAAGGTAGTGTGGTGGTAGTGGTGGTGAAGGTAGTGTGGTGGTGGTGGTGGTGAAGGTAGAGTGGTGGTGGTGAAGGTAGTGTGGTGGTGGTGGTGGTGGTGGTGAAGGTAGTGTGGTGGTGGTGAAGGTGGTGGTGAAGGTAGTGTGGTGGTGGTGGTGATGGTGGTGAAGGTAGTGTGGTGGTGGTGAAGGTAGTGTGGTGGTTGTGGTGGTGGTGGTGAAGGTAGTGTGGTGGTTGTGGTGGTGGTGGTGAAGGTAGTGTGGTGGTTGTGGTGGTGGTGGTGAAGGTAGTGTGGTGGTTGTGGTGGTGAAGGTAGTGTGGTGGTAGTGTGGTGGTGAAGGTAGTGTGGTGGTGGTGGTGGTGAAGGTAGAGTGGTGGTGGTGAAGGTAGTGTGGTGGTGGTGGTGGTGGTGGTGAAGGTAGTGTGGTGGTGGTGAAGGTGGTGGTGAAGGTAGTGTGGTGGTGGTGGTGATGGTGGTGAAGGTAGTGTGGTGGTGAAGGTAGTGTGGTGGTGGTGAAGGTAGTGTGGTGGTGGTGAAGGTAGTGTGGTGGTGGTGAAGGTGGTGGTGAAGGAGGTGGTGAAGGTGGTGGTGGTGGTGAAGGTAGTGTGATGGTGGTGAAGGTGGTGGTGAAGGTAGTGTGGTGGTGGTGAAGGTGGTGGTGAAGGTAGTGTGGTGGTGGTGGTGGTGAAGGTAGTGTGGTGGTGGTGGTGAAGGTAGTGTGGTGGTGGTGGTGAAGGTAGTGTGGTGGTGGTGATGAAGGTAGTGTGGTGGTGGTGGTGAAGGTAGTGTGGTGGTGGTGGTGAAGGTAGTGTGGTGGTGGTGGTGAAGGTAGTGTGGTGGTGGTGGTGAAGGTAGTGTGGTGGTGGTGGTGAAGGTAGTGTGGTGGTGGTGGTGAAGGTAGTGTGGTGGTGGTGAAGGTATTGTGGTGGTGGTGGTGAAGGTAGTGTGGTGGTGGTGGTGGTGAAGGTAGTGTGGTGGTGGTTGTGGTGGTGAAGGCAGTGTGGTGGTGGTGGTGAAGGTAGTGTGGTGGTGGTGAGAACATGAAGTGTAAATCTGGTATTAGCCTCCACTAGCAAAATCTGGTTACAGCACAAGAATATCTTCCAATATTCCTGAGTGTATGAAATAATTACAAAGCTCAAAGTACTTTATACCATATGGTCTGAAGTCACTTATAACAGGGCAATCACAGATACAGTGTTGGAGAGTATGTCCCAGCTCTTATTCACATAGTTTACAATTGGAATGTTCACCATTGGGGGATTCATTACCTGCAGCCACCTTCCATAGATATCGATACCCCAGCCTAATTCTGGCAATTACAATATCACACTGTCTAGTGGATGGTTTATCCTGAAGTGCATTGGACATCACCTGTGATCTTATGACCATTTTGATGAGTCAATATATTCTCCCTTGTATTCATGAAGTTAATTTAAAAGGGAATTCCATTCACCCAGTAAGTATTAAAAGATTAAAGTTCCCTCACACTCGGTATTATTTGACTGGTCTCCTCATGAGTCAATTAGCCTAATTATCAAACTTCCAGGAGTGGTGGCAGCATTATATGTTTATGAGTAAACTGATCTTCCATCTGATGTGTTAGAATTGCAAAGATATGTTTAACATCTTGGACATTTCTCTCCCCTCCTTCCCCCCCAATAACTGGTTTCGTCAATTTCTGCTGCGAGGGCAGACTATCACCCCAGAGAACTGGCAAAATACAGTTATTACAGCCTAAAGTTTTACCAGTTTAGTTTAGCAACCATTACGGTGAGTTTTTGTGGGAAGTGTTACAATGGTGACATGTATCTAACGTTACAATTGGTAGCAGCAGTGCTTGTTGCCCACGTAACAATAACAATAACACTATAACAAAATAACATCATCAACATCAACAATTAGCAACGGTAATGTCTTCTCACTCACATAATAACATAGGGTAAAAAAAAAGACCACACTTGTGAATTTATGAAACTCGTGTAAGGAATTTACACCAAGTCTTTCACACACACTCAGAAGAGTGCGAAAGACTGTAAATTCCTTACATAAATTTCACAAATACACAAGTGTGGGTTTTTTTTCCAGTAATAACAACCTTAATAACCCTCCGGAGACTGATAGATCCCAAGCCAACACCAAACCAATATCAAGTTATAATCACAAATATGTTTGGTCCCCACACAGACAAACATTGTCTATTGCACTAGATAATTATATCCCACAGGCCTTTAGATTATCTTGTAGGCATTTTACTGGTAGAGTTTCCTCGTCATTTGGGACCTGGAAAAAAGAGATAAGCTTAGTACTAACATCCAATAAAAGTCATTTATCATTATATGTTTATGCTTGTTGTTTAATGTTGTTTAAGATTCTCTACCTGGAACAAAAAGTTCCATGCAGCACGGGCTACGGTGAGCCCGTAGTACATATTTATGCTATTTCTATCCAATTTCATACATATTTTTATGCTTACTTGTACCAAAGTTGGGACAAATTATAACATTTTCAATCGAGAAAATAATCCAGATTTGTTTAAGCGTAATTATAATGTTTAACTGTATATATGTGGTTAATGATGCAATACAGAAAGTTAAATAAACTTTGGAAATAAATAAACAATTATGTTTAAACAATATTATAATGATCAGACTAAAAATCTAACCAGGTATAGCCAAGCCTAACTTATTTTAACCAGTTATAGCTTAGCCTAACTTATTCTAACCAGTTATAGCTTAGCCTAACTTATTCTAACCAGTTATAGCTTAGCCTAACTTATTCTAACCAGTTATAGCTTTGCCTAACTTAATCTAACCAGTTTGCCAAAGCTAAGAGTGACTCGATCAACGTTACCACTGACCACAGCTCTGAGAGCTTGATCAAGGTCTTTGATGAGGTGGTGAGCCGGCTCTAAGCCACACGACACACGGACGAGGCCATCTGTGATGCCCAAGTTCTCTCTAGTCTCTGCTGGCAGACACTTGTGGCTCATCACACACCTGTTGAAAATACATAAACGAAAAGTTGCAATGACTGGTATGTAATTTCTAGTTTATATTTTTATTAATTTAAATGTTTTGTTTTATATTTAAACTTCAGTTTTTGTTAGATTTTTGCCAATTTTAATTTATATGTTTCATTTGCTAGTGTGACAGTTTGTTAAGTTGGGTAAGAAAGGGAGAATTTAACTCTAAGAGAGATGAACAAGGCCCGTGACGAGGATTCGAACCTGCGTCCAAGAGCATCCCAGACGCTGCCTTTTAATCGACTGAACTACGACATGGTTAAAAGAACCCTCGTCACGGCCCTTTGAAATTCGAAATTTCATTTCAAATTACGTCCCCTTTTGGTCATAGCGCGCATACGAGCCAAAAGCGACGATATTTTTTAAGAGGACGGGTTGTTAGCATGCTTATAACACCTGTCAGCTGGATTATAGTTCGATTCCTCACAGTGGATGTGCATTTATATTTGAGTTAACTTTAAATGTCAGTTTTTTTATTTTTTTATTCATTACGTCTACCATACCCATGCTGTGGGAGGTAGTGGAAAAGGTTACAGAGGCACACATGGGGGCTCAGGAACTCTGAATTACTGTAAAAATAATCCAATTCAATGCTCAATTGAAAAACAAATATTAACCAAAACCCTTCATTAACTCACGGAGGTTGACAGAAAGACTCAGCCCCTCCCAAGCTAGTTGCGAAAGTAAACATCTTTAACTGCTTGCAAAAGTGAGTCGATGCTTTTAAAGTGTTTCCCTTGATGCAGAAGGAGAACATGCCGGAGTGGCCGTAACACTGACGCTTCGACAGCTGTAAACACCATCAACACAGTTTACTGTCATCTATATACCAAGGACATTGACATTGAAATAGGTTTATTGAGGTAAAATACACTGGAGTAAAGTGAGAGATAATTGTGCCTGCTGAACTTGTGTTTCCTGGCAGACGCGTACAGCTACTCTAACTATAAAGGCACCTTGTTGTGTATGGTTGTTAGGCACGTTATTGTGTATGGTTGCTAGGCACGTTGTTGTGCATGGTTGCTAGGCACGTTGTTGTGCATGGTTCCTAGGCACGTTATTGTGTATGGTTGCTAGGCACGTTGTTGTGCATGGTTGCTAGGCACGTTGTTGTGCATGGTTGCTAGGCACGTTGTTGTGCATGGTTGCTAGGCACGTTGTTGTGCATGGTTGCTAGGCACGTTGTTGTGCATGGTTGCTAGGCACGTTGTTGTGCATGGTTGCTAGGCACGTTGTTGTGCATGGTTGCTAGGCACGTTGTTGTGCATGGTTGCTAGGCACGTTGTTGTGCATGGTTGCTAGGCACGTATTGTGCATGGTTGCTAGGCACGTTGCAACAGAGGGTTGGGAGAAAAGGAAGCTTGCACATCACCACGGGGAGTTGCACGATTGCGCCACACAATTGATATTGAACATTAACATTTTATGTATTAACAACGGACTCCAAGAGCTGAAGATCAAGCTGGTGTTTCAATTATGGCAGTGAAAGGTTATGCCGGTACACTTGCACCATCCCTCACAACAGATCACCATCTTCTATGCCAGCACATCATTGGCTGATATAATTTCACGTACCAACTCCCATCACAGCATCAGAATCACCCAAAAAAGGAAAACTGGTTGAGGCACTACCCAGTACACTACTCCTCTTTACCTTATCTCCCAGTTCTTTTCCTGACTCTTCCATCTCCTGCTTACCATGTTGTTGTTGTTAAAGATTCGCTACCTGGAACATAAAGTTCCAAGTAGCACGGGCTATGGTGAGCCCGTAGTGCCTTTTAAGCACTATGGGAATATATTGCTCTCAACTCCCTGCATTACCACGAGGACAAAAATATAATGCAATGGTAAAGTTTCTAACAGTTTAATGAACCAATACCTTTAATGTGTTAAGTATGCTTTTATATAATGTATTTTTTTATATAAGGCATTATATTGGGTCAATAAAACCTGAAAATGTGATGATAATAATTATCTAAATTAGAAACTAGAAAAATTCACACTGAGCCTAATCATTTCTGGTTTCAGTTGCAAGATTTTGTTAAAAAAATTATTAAAATGTAAATTTTTCAAGCTTCAAGCGACGGTTAAAGTGGAAAATGCACTTCCTTACCTCATGCTGAGGGTGAGATGGTAACCCAGGGTGAATGACCTTCTCCACACAAGGGTGGTCTCCAAAAAACTTGGCCACTGCTAAACCATTCTTCATGTGTTGTTCCATTCTCAGTGCCAAGGTTTTGAGTGACCGATTAACCAAGTAACACTCAAGTGGGGAAGGAACAGATCCAATAGCATTTTGGAAGAAACGAAGTTCATCATGAAGGTCATCCCTGTAAGTGACAATGGTATTTAAAAATACACAAGTTTTGACGAAACTTACTCAAACTTTAATTTACATTTTATAATAGAAAATATGTTACCTGTAACTTAAATTAGTTTACAAGCTTTATAATATTATAAATATAACAAATAAGAATCAACGTAAAGAATATTGTTTTTCAAATACTTTTTCATGTATATATTCTTATAAATATAAAGAGTGCTTTTGTTAAGGCGTCACTTAGCCAGTAACCAGGTTCTTTACTTATCAAACTGTATATGGGGCCTTATAGTGCCTCTTCTTACTCGATCCCACCCCGAGTCATAGGTAAGTAATTAAGAACTAGCAGTAATAATCTAAAGGAAAACGGAAATGAACACTAAACTGAACTATCACCAGGTGTACTTCTCAACTATACATATGTACATGACATAACACTGCTGGTGTCACTCTCGCACACCACACATAACTAATAATTACACATAATACTGTAATATTCTATCCCTGCGAGTTCACCTTTCTCAGTAAATCATGGGCCAGACCTCTACAGTATTGTTACAGTGCCAAAAAACACCGCTCCTCTTCCCAGCAACACTGGCAGGGGCTCCAGCAACACTGCAGGGGTCTCCAGCAACACTGGCAGGGGTCCTCCAGCAACACACTGGCAGGGGTCTCCAGCAACACACTGGCAGGGGTCTCCAGCAACACAACTGCAGGGGTCTCCAGCAAACACTGGCAGGGGTCTCCAGCAACACTGGCAGGGGTCTCCAGCAAACCACTAGCAGGGGTCTCCAGCAACACATCTGGCAGGTGTCTCCAGCAACACTGGCAGGGGTTCTCCAGCAAACCACTGGAAGGGTCATCCAGCAACACACTGGCATGGGGTGTGCGCAGCAACACACTGGCAGGGGTCTCCAGCAACACTGGCAGGGGTCTCCAGCAACCAATGGCAGGGGTCTCCAGCAACACTGAGCATGGGTCCTCCACACACACTAGCAGGGGTCTCATCCCCAACACAACCTGGCAGGGGTCTCCAGTACACACACTGGTAGGGTCTCCAGCAACACTGGCATTGGTCGTCTCCAGCAACACTGCGGGTCTCCCAGCAACACACTGGCAGGGGTCTCCAGCAACACTGGCAGGGGTCTCCAGCAACACACTGCAGGGGTACTTCCAGCAACACACTGGCAGGGGGTCTCCCAGCAACACTGGCAGGGGTCTCCACAACACTGGCAGGGGTCCTCCAGCAACACTGGCAGGGGTCTCCAGCAACACTGGCAGGGGTCTCCAGCTAACACTGGCAGGGGTCTCCGGCCACACTGGGCAGGGGTCTCCAGCAACACACTGGCGAGGGGTCCTCCAGCAACACTGGCAGAGGTCTCTCCAGCAACACTGGCAGGGGTCTCCAGCAACACACTGGCTGGGGTCTCCAGCAACACTGGCAGAGGTCTCCAGCAACACACTGGCAGAGGTTTCCAGCAACACTGGCAGAGGTCTCCAGCAACACAGGCAGGGGTCTCCAGCAAACACTCGCAGAGGTCTCCAGCAACACACTGGCAGAGGTCTCCAGCAACACTGGCAGGGTCTCCAGCAACACACTGGCAGGGGGTCTCCAGCAACACACTGGCAGGGGTCTTCAGCAACACACTGGCAGGGGTCCTCCAGCAACACACTGGCAGGGGTCTCCAGCAAACACTGGCAGGGGTCTCCAGAAACACGCTGGCAGGGGTCTCCAGCAACACTGGCAGGGGTCTTCCAGCAACACACTGGCAGGGGCGTCTCCAGCACACATGGAAGGGTTCTCTAACAACACTGGCAGGGGTCTCCAGCAACACACTGGCAGGGGTCTCCAGCAACACTGGCAGGTGGTCTCCTAACAACACTGGCAGGGGTCTCCAGCAACACACTGGCAGGGGTCTCCAGCAACACACTGGCAGGGGTCTCCAGCAACACACTGACAGGGGTCTCCAGCAAACATTGGCAGGGGTCTCCAGCAGCACACTGGCAGGGGTCTCCAGCAACACACTGGCAGGGTTCTCCAGCAACACACTGGCAGGGGTCTCCAGCAACACTGGCAGGGGTCTCCAGCAACACACTGACAGGGATCTCCAGCAACAAACTGGCAGGGGTCTCCAGCAACACTGGCAGGGGTCTCCAGCAACACTGGCAGGGGTCTCCAGCAACACTGGCAGAGGTCTCCAGCAACACACTGGCAGAGGTCTCCAGCAACACACTGGCAGGGGGTCTCCATCAACATACTGGCAGGGGTCTCCAGCAACACATTGGCAGGTGTCTCCATCAACACACTGGCAGGGGTCTCCAGCAACACTGGCAGAGGTCTCCAGAAACACTGGCAGAGGTCTCCAGCAACACACTGGCAGAGGGTCTCCAGCAACTCAGCTTGGCCATCCCGGGACGTCGGTTCAATCACCAATACTTCACTAAGTATCACAGAGAAAGAGAAAAAGAGAGAGAGAGAGAGAGAAGAGAGAGAAGAGAGAGAGAGAGAGAGACGAGAGAGAGGAGAGAGAGAGAGAGAGAGAGAGATGAGAGAGAGAGGAGAGAGAGAGAGAGAGAAGAAGAGAGAAGAGAGAGAGAGAGAGAGAGAGAGCGAGAGAGAGAGCGCGAGAGAGAGAGAGAGAGAGAGAGAGAGAGAGAGAGATGAGAGAGAGAGAAGAAGAGAGATGAGAGAGAGAGAGAGAGAGAGAGTAGAGAGAGAGAGAGAGAGAGAGACAGAGAGAGAGACCAGGAGAGAGAGAAGAGAGAGAGAGAGAGAGAGAGAGAGAGAGATGAGAGAGAGGGAGAGAGAGAGAGAGAGAGAGACGAGAGACGAGAGAGAGAGAGAGAGAGTAAGAGAGAGAGAGAGAGAGAGAGAGAGAGAGAGAGAGAGAGAGAGAGAGAGAGAGAGAGAGAGAGAGAGAGAGAGAGAGAGAGAGAGAGAGAGAGAGAGAGGAAGGGCGAGAGGGAAGGAGAGAGAGAGAAAGGGGTTGTTGGAAGAAAGAGGAGTGTGTGGAGAGGGGAAGGGAAGGTGTGATGGAGAGGATAGGAGGGGGGGGGGCAACAGGAATGGATGACAGAGAAGGGGTTGGAGGGGGAATGGGAGAGAGGGCAATAGAGAGGTGAGGGGTTGGAGGGGGAATGGGAGAGAGGGCAATAGAGAGGTGAGGGGTTGGAGGGGGAATGGGAGAGAGGACAATAGAGAGGTGAGGGGTTGGAGGGGGAGTGGGAGAGAGGGCAATAGAGAGGTGAGGGGTTGGAGGGGGAGTGGGAGAGAGGGCATTAGAGAGGTGAGGGTAGAGAGAAGAACCCGCCGCAGCCGCCTACACCATATAGTGTGTAAACGCAAGTGATGACGTTTGGGTTCGTCCTGGACATAAAGGTCCATGACTGGCCAAAATGTGGCCACTTCGAGAAACCCGTCCTCCTGATACCACGTCACATTTAAACGTGTACTTTACATACGACCAAAAACTGATGGTCTAAAAATGGCTCGCAAAATTGACATACTGTCCCGTTTTCTGTTTTGGCTCATCTGATAGGTTAGGATAAGGGCACTTTTAGCACGGCAATTTCTCTGACGTTTGGAAATCTTAGGAGGAAGGGCTGCATGCTTAAATTTTGGCCCGCCAGTGCTGTATTACTTGCACCCTTATGTGAATAAAAGTTATCAGAAATATTGTAAATAATTGTTTGTATCTTTTGAACTTGCTAACATCGTTTTGGTAACCACTTATTAAGGAAAGTCCTTAACCTAGATCTGGTAATGTTTTAAACTCAGTGGCTGTGTGATCTCACAGTGTGTGTGTTGTAAGGCTGTCTTCAATTAATAGCCTAATATTTCCGGCTATTAATTGGATAATTACCTTTTAATCTCTGTTCAGGTTAGGTTTAATATACCAGGCATGTTACTAATTATTACTGATTGATACTATGATATTTTTGTGGAGTGATTTTTCTCTCTTATAATTATACCTCCCAACGGTCATAATGTAAAGGGATCCTGCATGTTGGCTTAGTATTTTTATGAAGATTTTTAACGTCATTGGCTGTGTAAGTTACTGGAGAGACCTTAATTTTGTTTTTTGTACTATTTGCAACAGTAATTAATGGGCGATCCAGTGAAATAGCTGGTCATGTTATACTGCTAGATAAGTGTTGAAGTGCCTTTGTTATCATTCTAGCCTAATCTGGAGTATTAATTTAGTGGCACTTTTGTAAATTAAGTTGTTTTATAACGTTTATAATTTTATCTGCACCTGTAAAATATATAGTTACCAAATTTGAGCTGGCATTTTAGTTATCCTAAACGTTTGTGTACACAGGCTATAATTCCGTTCTTCAGTCTAGTACAGAGGTGAGTGCTTATTCATGTATTGAATTTAATGGAAACCCTTGTGGACAACGAACCTCATTGTCAGCAGGTGTTTAAACAGCTGGGAACATGTGTTGAACACTGAATGGTCAATTTCCATCAAAATCAAATAGAATGTAACAAAAAATATAATACTGTAATATAAACAGAACACAAAAACTATTCAAAGAACACCATTACTTTGCATCACCGAGAAACTTTGCATTACCGATTAGTGCAGACAGCTCCCATGATAACGTCAGTGTGTCCGTTGATATACTTTCGTTATCGAATGCATCACTAAATCTGCTCAAGATCAAGAGGGTCGTTGAAAATATGGAGACATAAATGTGTTATCCACAACCATGAATGATGTGGTATGCTTTTTCACTATGGCTGCCACAGCTGCAATGTCAACAATCTTCATTGTTGGATTGGTTGGAGATTCAATCCAAACCATCTTCGTGTTGGGTTTAAATGCTGCTTCCACATTCTTTAAATCAACAGCATCAACAAAATCTACCTCAATTCCCATCCTGAAAAGGATCATTATGAAATTATAAATAAAATTCCCTAAACATAAATGAAATAATATAGTATTGTACTGACATTATTGCACAAGTATTGAGCAGTATACACAATAATGATTTTATAGAAAAGGGAATGCAGGTGCGGAGACGTTGCCAGAAGGGATGAGGTTATCTTGAGATGATTTCGGGGCTTTAGTGTCCCTGGTCACTATTATAGTGGCAATGTGTCAGGGGATTGGAGAAGAAAACAGTGAGTATACCACTGCTACTATACCATTAAGTAGAAAAAAAGGTGCAATTGCAGTAGTGACAAAAAATTAAGAGGCATTAGTTTAGAAAGTGTAGTGAGCATAAAGTGGCAGGATAGTGATCAAAAGAGTACAGGAAATTACAGAGTAATTTATCATTGATAAACAAATAGGGCTCAGTGGAGAAAGAAGGCTTATAGATTAGTTATTTGCAATACAACATCTTACACAGAAGGCATGCAAGATTTAAGGTGTATGTGGTATTTATGGACTTAAAAAAATACAATAAAGTTATTAAAGTAGAACAAGAAGTGATGAACATATACAGTTATTAGATGTCTGTTAAAGGTGCAGGTAGCAATACATGTGTAACTAAATGATGTACTTCATGGAGTATTAACTATTGGTGTAATAACAGTGTAATAATTAATGGTGTAATAATAATCTCAGTTCCCATTCTGAAAATTATTATTATCAAATCAAATGTACAAATTATCAATTTATATAGCATTGACATCATCGTATAGTACTCCGATTATTAAAAATAATATATGCAAAAAAAAATAATATACAATAATTTCCGCAATGCAAGTTGTGATGTGACAATTTAGATAATTTTTGCACATTTTGAAACATTTTGCACATGAACGATTGACAAGAAAATACAAGTTTCCTAAGCTACATACTAGAACAGAGAAAATAATGACGGATGGAAAATAATGGTCAGGAATGTTGTAAAGAGACTAGGATATGAGTGGAGTAATACGTAGGATAGTACCAGTAGGCTAGATTGTGGGGCCTCTATGCTTTGTAGTAGTTGCACTATAGTAGCGTACTCTACACGACAAAACTAATCTCGAACTGCATTCTTAAATGCATGGATGAGAAAGAGCTACATACTGGTACAAAGTAACGAGGACACAGTTTCCACTGACAAACTCATACAAGGGGTAGAAATAGCTTAAGCTACTCTATCCCTTTGAGATGTATTTTTTTCTTGTCTCAATAAACATACTTGAACTCATACAAGTAGTCAAAATGACTTAAGATAAAACTTCCACCATGTAGGAACACAACGATCCTCGGTACAGTAAAAGTACTTGGTTGAAAATACCGAATTGCTCTACTCTTGAGCCATGCCTCACTGCTCCCTAAAGTAGCTCAGCAAGATGCCAACCCGTTCTCGCAAATTTAATAAGTCAATATTGACTTATTAATTATGTGCATAGGTGACATACTTAACATAATAGTTTCCCTTGAAAAGCTTCATAGAAAACACCGACCTTACCTAACCTACTTAGTATGTTAAGATAAGCATCTTATTGCTTCATAATTACAATTATTACCTAACCTATACCTATAACAGGTTAAGTAACAATTGTAATTACGAAGCTATAAGATGCTTATTTTAACATACTAAGTAGGTTAGGTAAGGTCGGTGTTTTCTATGAAGCTTTTCAAGGGAAACTATTATGTTTAGTATGTCACCTATGCACGCAACTAATAAGTCAATATTGACTTAATAAATTTGCGAGAACGGGTTGGCCTAGCTCTACAATCCGCAGTGTGGTGACCAACTTGTTTATGGTATTTGCAATATGGGAGCCTAGAATGATTAGATTGACGAGGGGACCGAGAGAATTGTCTAGGAGGTGATGATCTAGGGGCGGACCAACAGTCCCTTGCGAGGTGGTTACTCTTACCACAATGCCAACATGAGGGAGTGGATGGTTGTGGACTATGGCGTTTCGGCAATTTATGAGGCGGCGAATTTGACTGGGGGCTACGAGCATGGGTACGCTTCTGCGACCAAGAGTTTGAGAGTTTGTGGGAGGATGCTGAGAGCTTGTTACTACATTTACAGTATCAGAGTGTGGCAACAGTTGAGCACTTCGGGGAGCTAGTTTATCGGCGGCATTGTTAATAGCCTCAAACACTTCACCAATTTCATGTTTAACACCAAAATTTTGTTGCTCAACGATTGGTTTAGTATGCTCTGGGGCGAAATGCATTAACGTACCAAATGCTATAATTTTGGCCATAGCCTCAGGGGACAGAGTATTGTCTTTATCTAACCAAGTCGAATTATTCATAGCAGACACTAAGGCATACAGATACTGATCGAGACGGCTAGTAAACGCATTAAAAGACTCACCAGGCTGCATGGTGGCATTTGCAATTTTCTTAACTAACCTATACGGGTCAAGGTCTCCTTTATTAACAAAATGCCGGCGAAAGAAATCCTTAAAATCAGACCATGACTGGAGGCTAACAATGGCTTTCTCGTCAACAACAAAACGTGCATCACCTTTGGTTGTGTCCACAGCTGACCGTGCAATTGCTAAGTATTCGGCATCAGTAGGCTTAGAAAAACGTGCAACTGTTTTCGCTTCAACCTTACTAAACCATGATTCAAATAAGCGCGATTCCCCAGCAAAAAGAGGAATAGCCATTTCCTGAGCTGATCTCTGGCCATTGGGACGAGCAACTGTTCCTGTTGATTCTGAAGGGGTTTCAACAGTGGTAGGCATTGTCACAGCCGTGGAAGTAATATTTGAACGCAGATTATAATTAAGTGCACCTGACATCATAAATAGTATACACAAAAATAAACACACAAAAAAATATCAACTTGGCTAAGTAAAAATGGCAGAAATAAAATTATTAAACTGGGCTAGGCAAGAAAATAATTAAGAACAAGCAATTGTAACCTAAATTTAGCAATCTTTCATTAAAAAATGACTGGAATTAGAAGTATGTAAATTAATTAAACCCAGGCTAAGCACAGCAATTTAGAATAAAAACTGGGAAATGCAATTGCAAAATTCCATTAAAAAGATTCAACACAACAAGTGGCAATGCAAGAAATATGGATGTAGCACATAAACTGGACACAGGAATGTATATAACTGCTATGGTAAAAATTATAATATGCAATGTTAAGGAATAAATTTCAATTTTAGGCCTGGAGGAATTAAAAAAAATTATATTGCACAAATCCTTAACTGCTACTAAAACAAGGATTTCTTACTGCACTGGAATTTGAATTTACCAATAACACTCTAGGAGAACAATTAAAATTCAATGAAATTACTGTAAGAAGCAGGAATGTTGAAATCACAGAAGAAAACTGTGGGGAGTGGAGTACTGAACCAGCTCCAATATTTAACAAGTCACTGAATGGTTAATTCACAGGATATTATGGATATTATTATGTAAGTCACTTTTTAGCACTTGGCACGTTGTTCTCAACCAGCAATTACTTATCTCAGGGTTGTAATTTATGAGGATCACCAGTAGCCAAAGTAGGAGGAACGTCGTGAAGATCTGAAGAGGCACATGTGAGGCGTGTTTACAAACTGGTGCGATGGCAGCGCTCCTGGCGGTGGTGGCGCGAGACTCAGGGAGGACCCCACACACTGTTGATGCTGGAAGCGCGAAGATAAATTCTGACGACGACGATATTGCGACGATGTCGGTGGGGAAACACGATAGGGAGATAGGAGTTCACACAAACGATGGAGCAGGGGCTGGTGGCGAGGTGTGAGCTTGAGAGGGAGGCGAGGTGTGTGAGCTTGGGGAGGCGACACTAGTCAAACAATTGCAGTCCACCAAATATTCTCAAGGAACAATACAGTACATACGATGATCAGTTGATAGTTGCGACGATGATTGACCACGATTGCAATAGCTTGAACACTCACAAAGCTTAGATGCTGTCAGCTTGGGTGGCGGTGGTGGTGGTGGGTGTAGGTTCCCACGTGGTGGCGCGAGATTCAAAAATGGCTGGCACGGAAGCTTCCTTCCTCCTCACTGATGAATTAGCGTTCTCACAGGAAAATATTGACCCTTACTGCTGAGACGTTGGCCTGGAGCAGTGGTTGATGGCAGGACCCCGGTCTGGCACAATATTTGATGCGTGGGTGGCAGGATGGTGGCTATGAAGGCGGCTGATGGCGGTGGAGGTGGCGGTAGCAGCTGGAACACGAGGCAATGTTGGGTACTTGAATTTTCGTTTCCAGAAAAAAAATGTCTGGGTCCCACTGCTGCTACCAGTATTCGTTTGCCTTGTTCGGGTAGAATGTAGACACAGTAGTCGCTTCTGTATATATTTATTGACCAAGACAACAAGGTATATATCTGCCTAGCCGAGGTCCTTCTACTCTGAGTCTGTGAGGATAACTGAGACTGCTGGGAGCATGACTTGATGCTCCTCTGTCTGGCATGATGTCAGAGGCCTACTTGCCTGTGATTGGTTACATTTCAACTGACATAGAATTTGAGTATAACAAGTGTGGTGGTGGTGGTGAAGGTAGTGTGGTGGTGGTGGTGAAGGTAGTGTGGTGGTGGTGGTGAAGGTAGTGTGGTGGTGGTGGTGGTGGTGGTGTGGTGTAAGTAGTGTGGTGGTGGTGGTGAAGGTAGTGTGGTGGTGGTGAAGGTAGTGTGGTGGTGGTGGTGAAGGTAGTGTGGTGGTGGTGGTGGTGAAGGTAGTGTGGTGGTAGTGTTGGTGAAGGTAGTGTGGTGGTTTTGGTGGTGGTGATAGTAGTGTGGTGGTGGTGGTGAAGGTTGTGGGAAATTTTTACCCACTACATCTATATTATTATCTAAGAAATATATTATTTCTATATCATATCTAAATCATATCAATATCATATCAAAATCATATTAGAATCATATCAGAATCATTATACAGCTAGATCTTACATGACAATGCCTATGATCACGTAGACCATATGGCCCTATAGGTGCCTACGTGACTTTGTGCATGATCTCTCAAGGATCCAGAAGCATCTAGAAAGATTTCTTAATTAAAAAACTATTGGAACAATTGAATCGATTTCTTGTAAGGATTAAATTAAATCCTTAATATTAATCAATAGTACTAACCAGTACCCCTTATAATCTTTATATCCTATATCTAATTATGTTATAATCACATCTTATCTCAATCATATGTCTAGACAGTAAAAATAATCAATCAATATTCATTGAAGGCTACCGTGCTCAGGGAGTATGGGGGGGGGGGGGTGCGATGGCGGGGAGAGAAGCGCCCACCACACCCCGGGCCAGAACGCGTGTGTTTACAAACAGTGAACATGTGTCATGGTGCTTAGCAAACATTAATCGACTTAGGACACCTTATCCAATTATCTTTATCATCAGTGATTACTCTCTAGAACTGGGAGAGTACCTGGGCAATATATCTACAAGGAAAAATTCCTAAAATATATCTAATAAGTGTAGAGTGGAGCACACTAAATGCCACTGTCTCTACCTCCACCATCATACCTGTCATCCTTCTGCAAATGCAATAACCCTTTAACTGCGCAAGGCGCCTGCAGGCCCAGACCTCGGGTGCACAACGCACCTACAGGTGTTTTTTTCTCACTTACGGTGTTCTGAATGTGTTGATGGTGAATGTATATAGTGTGTGACAGTGTATAGTATGTAAATAGATTGTATATATATACATAAATTAATATGATACATGGTAAATATGTGCAACATATGTGTACACAAGTGTCATGCACATAACACAGTGTCCTTGGACAGTACGGATGTTTTACTGCCATAATATAGTGTACGTGTTCATTATACATAGGATTAGCACGTAAAAACAAATAAAATGTATTTGGGACTGTGCGCAAAAAATGAACAAAAATATATTCGCGGCAACTCGCACGCCCCGCCCCGGGAACTTACAGCACAGGCGCACGGGGAATGAAGACGTCACGTGCCACCTTACGGACCCCATAGCAGCCAAAGTAAGTATAATTTCGAAATTCTGTTGCTATACCCATATACAGGGAGGGTTTTTGACACTTTCAGAAAAAAAAATTTTTTTTTCCCGAGAATTTATTTCTTGCGCACTGGAGGGGGGGGGTGTCATATTTATAGGCCGTGCAGTTAAAGAGTTAAGGAAATAATCACATAGCAATGCTACCAGAACAATCTACAGCAAAGCTGTGATATAAAATATCATTCCTAAACTCGCACACGAGAGTTACAAAGTCTGGCATACTTGTCAGACAGGCACCCGGCATTCAGAGAAGTATATTGAATGTTATTAGTATATTAACTGGCCAATTGTATGCTTGTGTAACTTTAATATATCCAATAAGTCTGCCTGTCGGTTATAGAATGAGGCAACGCCTCATATTTCAGTGAGTATTCATTAGTAGTGCAGCAACTGAATCTATATAAATTGAATATGTCTATATATATATATATATATATATATATATATATATATATATATATATATATATATATATATATATATATATATATATATATATATATATATATATATATATATATATATATATATATATATACTTGAACATATAAATTAAATTAACAAATGCTTGCTCAGTTATCTTTAATTTATCATATAAGTTTATCTAATTGAATATAATTTTTAGTACCTAGTTAACAGTACTTAGACCACATTTAAGGTCATTTATCATACTTCTACAATTTAAATTGTTGTATATAGTATAAGAATATTGGCTGTTGATAGTTATGGTCCCATGGACGATCAACAATCAATACCAATTGATTTACGTTAATAACACAATAACATTTACGTTAATAACAAGGTAACATTTACGTTAAATTAACAACTCTTACAACTGTCACCAACTAGTAACGCGGAAATTACACAACACTCTACCCGTCGAGCATTCAGTGAGAAAATCCCATTAATCCCTGTACTTCCAGGAAGCTGATTAATCTCTTTACTAGTTACGTTAATTTACGTTAATCGGTTACTAATCACTCAGCGATGGTAAACTCTGATTTACAATGTCCAAAGTGCTAAGAGAACGGTAATCACTCGTGATTACCTTTAGAGTAATTAATTACTATCTTCAAGATCAATAATTAACAATTAAAATACGCAACCTTTCACACTGGCTCAGCAATTTACATTAAGGTATGAATTCCGTCTGAGCCTTCCACACTCAGACCAATTCAGGTGGCTAATAACAGTAATTAGCCCCACGTTTACGTTATTCTAAAATGACGTTACTCCTCCCATGAGTCAATCAAGTGCCGGTACTTCCGGGCAGATAACGACGTTACGTTAATGGAACAATGTAGCCTTCGTGTGAGTCGATCAAACAAGGATCGAGATTAATTACTTTGCCTTCCTGAAACACGTCAATTACCCGGCCCACTGACCCTTAATTACGACAGACAATACTCTAATTCTTATCTGGCTGATGGCTAGGCTCCTCGAGACTACCGTAGCTGCTTACAGGAACGTAAATTAACCCAAACGTATTCTACGTTACTCAAATTGTCAAAGAACAAATTCTCTTAAAGCAATGGGCGTTCCCTTGATTACGTTATATTAATGGCCTCGCAATCACCTCACTGAATACTGGACTTCGATGTCCTACCAGATAACAGGAGAACATATGTGTATCCAAGTACTCGTCTACAGCTGAGTTCCCCCCACGACAATGACAAATCACACTAACAAATCACAGAGATTTACGTTACAATCCGGTTGCAATGACAATACTGCAGAACCTACTAAAATAACCTACAGGACATGAACCCTCTAGAACACTGCCCCACAATGGCTTTACTGGACTGCAATCACCCACGGTGATGCTCAACACTAGCAACAATCACCATCAAATAACAACCCCTTTTGCAATAACACACGGCAAGTACTCTAATTTCCAAATATTAAAATACTGCACACACTTACTTACTTACTGTTGCAAATGACCCCAATGCTCTCAATAACCCCTAGAACATAGGTCAATATATATCAATCACCTCACAGTAAATAACACTGGGCACCGTGACACTACGATTATATATATATATATATATATATATATATATATATATATATATATATATATATATATATATATATATATATATATATATATATATATATATATATATATATATTGTGACGGTAACGCGTTAGTGTTCGGCTGTTCAAAGCTAGGGGTATGGCCTCGTCACATAGTATTAAAAAAAATAGAAAATCTGGAACTTCGTCTGTGGTAAGGTAAGGAGAAGACACACAAAACACAAGTAAACTTTAACAATGAAATTTTAATTACGTTAAATAAACAAAACATGAATAAAATGGACAAACAATTTCGTATAAGAAAATCAATCAATCAAAATAATAAGAATAATTAAATGACACAATGAAAAGTTACGTTAAGACAAAATAACAAGAAGTGCAATATAAAAGTAAATGAAAGGTGCTGGAATATTGGCTTTAAGCTATCACCTCTCTCAGTATACGTACGCTAAAGCTTACGTCTAGCAGGGAGAAGTGTTAACTGTGAAAGCACGGAATATTGTGAGGACTGAGGTCGTGGCGGCCCCAGACATCAAGTAGTATGGGGGGGGGGTGAGTGCAGTTGCAGCCAGACCGGCGACCAATCAGGCGAGGAGCCGGCAGTAAGACAGGTAGTTTGGCGGTTTGAGTCTGAGCAGGTGTCCCTGGCTGCATACGTTTTGCGCTCTGGCAAACCTTGGAGATGTTGTTGTCGTTGTTGGACATTTCTTCCATAGTAGTTTTATATAGTTGTAACGACGTAATTGTGGAGGGAAGAGCAGGCTCAATCTCTTGAAGGAGATTATCGTCACAACTCTCCCCCGAAGCCTGCGGTTCTGGAAGAAGTACGTCGTTATGTGGTGGAGTAATGGATGGAGTTGCTTCTACTTCATAAACTCTGGAGAGATCATTGGCTAAGATGTTGTCGGAATCTTGGTATAGCGTGTCTCCAGGTTGAATTTCTGCAGTTAGCAAGCCCATAGTAGAAGACGTTGAGATGAGAAGTGGGCGTGCTGCAGGAGGTGTAGGGTGGTGTGGTCCGTGTTGATGGTGGACCGAGCACTTTTCAGGTGTGGAGTGAAGTGCTGGAGCTTCAGGATGATGAAGAGTAGCTCCTTGCCAATTGTTCCGTAGTTCCTTGTAGCAGTAGTCGCTGACAGGTGTATTCTCCTCGCCTTGTTGCTGCATCGCGACACCACCAACGTCGGTACCACTGGCGTCGACATGGAGGATGAAGGGCTTATCTGACGAGGTGAGAGTGGAATTAGAATAGGGCAAAGGAGCACGATTATTATCCTGAAAGCATTTGGGAAGATCATTAAGGATTTCGGAATTAGAAAGCGCTGACTCCTGGTCAGTGCTTTCGGGAGGAGAAGCTGGGATGGTCTCACTGTGGATGTAGGGTTCTGTGAAGGTAGAACAGTTAGTCAGGACAGTGGGAGGAGTACCATTATATTGCTTCAGGAGGTTGACGTGGCACAGCTGGGTCTTCCGCCGCCTATCTGGAGTCTCTATTACGTAGTTGTTATTATTCCTGCACTCTTTGATGCAGTAGGGTCCTGAAAACCTGTTTTGTAAAGGTGAACCTGGGATAGGGAAATATGCAAGGACGAAGTCTCCCGGCTTGAATTTTCTTACTTTGCTGGTCTGGTCGTAATGAGTCTTCATTCTCTCCTGGGCTTTCAATAGATTATCATGGGCAAAACGGTGGACTCTCTCTAGAATGTGTTGAAGGTTTTGAAGAAACTGGGGCACATTCTGATGCTCACTGAAGGTGGCATCTCGGAGAGAGTCTTTGAAAGCCTTAAGGGGAGTACGGCACTTACGGCCGTAGAGCATCTCATAAGGAGATACTCCTAGGGACTCATTGGGGAGACTTCTGTAAATACACATTATAAGGTCAATCTGCTTATCCCAATCCTTCGAGGTTTCACTACAAAACTTTTTCAAGAGTGCTTTGATTGTCTGATGACTACGTTCAAGAGAACCCTGTGAAGCAGGATGATAGGGGCTGGACAATACCTGTTTGATGTTGAACTCCTCCAGTGTCCTTTTGAAGAGATCACTGGTGAAGTTGGTACCACAGTCGCTCTGAATCTCCCTGGGAAATCCGTATTGAGTGAAGATCTTCAATAGATGTTTTATAACCGTAGCAGCCGTGATGTTCTTCACTGGAACTGCTATGGGAAATCTGGTGGTAGGACACAGGATGGTTAGGATGTAGGCGTTACCTGAACTGGTCCGAGGTAAAGGACCAACACAGTCTATTATGAGTCTGTGGAAAGGTTCCGCAGGCACCTGTATGGGAATCAGTGGCGCTCTGGGAATGGAGATGTTCGGTTTGCCTGCCATCTGACATGTATGACACTGTTTTACGTACTGTTTGACGTTATTTACCATACCTGGCCAGTAGTAGTCTTGACGAATTCCATGGTAAGTCTTGTTGAAGCCGTAGTGGGAGAGTGCTCCGTGGGCCAGGTGTAGAATAGTGGGCTGCAGGCTGGTGGGAATCACAAGTTGTTCGATGTTGGCCCAATCGTCCTCCTCCTTCAGTTTACTGGGTCTATATCTGCGGTAGAGCAAGTCGTTCTCTAGGAAGAACCCAGGAATACTGTCGGGTTGAGTCTCAGCCTGGAAAAACAATGGTGTTAAAGTAAGATCTTCCCTCTGCAACTTACGGAACTCCAACTTGGTCAGATGCGGGGGTAGTTTCTAAGGGTCTTGAGGGACAGCGGTAGCAGTAGAGTCAGCTGGCTGTGGACGTGCGGCTTGTGCACGGGTGGTCACGAGAACCGGAGGAGAAACTTCATCACTCTCTTGAACCTCTGCTGGAACATACTCTAGAATAGGGTTACTTGGCACAGAGTTACACACCTGGGGTTTGTCCATGACGATCAGGTTGGTCGGTTGCAGGTCTTCTGCCAAGTCGTTGCCTAGGAGAAGTTGCACTCCAGGCATGGGAAAAGGCTTTTCCCTGACGGCGACTTGGACTTCTCCTTTCACGTAGGGACAATCCAGGTGGACTCTGGCGAGAGGGTATGGAGTGGTAGCAGTGAGGTCAGTGATGAAGACAGTTTCTCCGGTGTAGGTGATGTTGGGCACGGCCAACTTCAAGATGATCGATTGAAGAGCCGCTGTGTCCCTCAAGATCGTCAATTTGAAACGTCCCTCCGGATTTGAACCGTTGGCAGAGACAGTTCCAGTATACAGGTGGTTACTGAAAAGAGAAAGATCATTAACATCAACACCAACATTCATCACAGGCTTACCGGACTTAGGAGGAGTTGGTTTGGGTTTTTGTTGGTCAGTGGTTCCCTTGTATTGAGACTTACCACACTTGTCTATGGTATGTCCATAGAGTCTACAATACTTGCAGTACAGTTGTGAACCAGCTTGATCGGGGCTCACTTTCTCGTAACTGTACCACGACTTCTTACTGGAGGATGGTTCGGGTGTCAGCCGGTGGATGAGGCTGTAAGTGTCAGCCGACTTAGCACACTTCAGGTAGTCGGTTTCTTCTTTATCTGCTAAGTAGAGGCGGACAGGAGGCGGCACACGTCTCAAGAATTCTTCAACAAGCATCAGGTTGACGAGTTCTGTAAAAGTAGAGACATGTGCTGCTTCCAGCCATTTCATGAAATACCTCCGTTTCGTGTTAGCAAACTCGAGGAAGGTAGTGGTACTTGCCTTCAGGTGGTCACGGAATTTCCTTCTATAACTTTCAGTAGAGAGGAGGTAGGCGTCCAACACTGCTTGTTTCAGAGTGTGGTAGTCATTCTCAGACGCCAAAGTACTGAGTGTGACTGCAGCTCTACCTGTAAGATGGACTCTGAGAAGTGTGGCCCATTGGTCGACAGGCCAACTGAGTTGATTAGCAAGGGTTTCAAAGGTGGTAAAGAACACATCAACTTCTGCTTCTACAAAGGATGGCATTAACTTACTTGCATGTGATATATTAAAACTGACGGGAAGATTGGCAGTAGCTTGCTGGCGTTGAGCGAGGTGTGAAGTTTCCAACGTGTATTCTCGTTGACGACACTCAAGAGCCAGAGTCGCTGGTTGCTTGTCATGTTCACGTTGTATCTCCAACTCGCGTTGTTTGGTTTCAAGCTGTAAGCGTTCCCGCTCACGGAGCATTGCAAACTCACGTTCCTTGAGGGCGATTTCTTCCCTTCTTAAGGCAGCCTCACGTTCTTGTTCTTCTCTCCTCAAAGTAGTTTCACGTTCTCTGAGGGTGATTTCTTCCCTTCTTAAGGCAGCCTCATGTTCTTGTTCTTCTCTTCGTATGGCAGCTGCTCGTTCTTGTTGTTCGAGGGCTTCCCTTTGCTGCTCACGTTCAATCTTGGCCAGCTCTAGTTTGAGTTTCATCGTTGCCAAATCAGTTTTATCTGCAATATAGTAAGTTTCATGAGTTTCAGAGTCTATCTTACCTTGCTCTAGGAAATGATCCAGCAACAGATTGTGTATTTCACTCTTGTTGGCTTGGTAGGGAACTGTTATCTGATACTCATGTTCAAGAGTTTGTAATTCAGTCTTCTTGGCACGACTTAAAGTCCCTATTTCACCTGCTGGATTTGCACGGAAAGCTTGGAGACGAAACATGGTGAAATTAGCAAATAAAGGTACACGAATATTCAATAGTGAATGTCAGAAACAGGACAACGTGGCAACTGATACCTATCCTGTGAGATCTTTAACAATTAAAGTTAAGTAAAAGATGTTAAATGATTAAATTAAATCAAGGGCGCAGGAAATCTTGTACCCGGTACTCATGTAAGAGGATAAGGGCAAGAAAATCCTACTAACAAATGAAACAGAGTTTCGAAAACAAATGAAACAGTAAATTGCCTCAAAAGTAAAATTGGTAGTCCAAGGATGTAGGCATACCTTGCCAAGTCTCTATAGGACATAAAGCAAGTTTTTCCTACTGAATTTAATATGATACTTACAGAATTAGCGAACTTTTGTGCTCTGAAAAAGTAAGCTAATTCCCTACCGTTGTATGTATCATCATCTCTGACTGACGTGTAGGGGTGCGAGGTGTCAACTGGTGACGAGAACTGCTGCTGAGGTCCCAATTCAGCAACTACAGTTCGAGCTAGAGGAACTATGGCCCTCTTTGTCCTCCTACAGTCAGATTGCAGAAGATTGGGTACTCTTGACCCGGGGCAGACCACAGTACCAGGGTACCTATATGATGATCTGTCAAAAATGAGAAATATTCAAGGGACAAAGATGGTAAACACGAGTAATAACACGGAGGGAGAGATGACCAATTAAGAGTATAACTGCGGCCTACAGTCACCACGTAATCCAAAGTTGTCTCACCTTCACTATATGTTACTCTCGTAATGCACAATACACCGCACCATATAAAAAATGAAATTGAATATGAAAAATGGTAAAAGCTACGTTAACAAAGTTAAATACGCTTACCATTAATTACCACTTGGCACCAGTACCTGAGTGAAGATCCCGGACAGGCCCCCATATAATATGTGACGGTAACGCGTTGGTGTTCGGCTGTTCAAAGCTAGGGGTATGGCCTCGTCACATAGTATTAAAAAAAATAGAAAATCTGGAACTTCGTCTGTGGTAAGGTAAGGAGAAGACACACAAAACACAAGTAAACTTTAACAATGAAATTTTAATTACGTTAAATAAACAATACATGAATAAAATGGACAAACAATTTTGTATAAGAAAATCAATCAATCAAAATAATAAGAATAATTAAATGACACAATGAAAAGTTACGTTAAGACAAAATAACAAGAAGTGCAATATAAAAGTAAATGAAAGGTGCTGGAATATTGGCTTTAAGCTATCACCTCTCTCAGTATACGTACGCTAAAGCTTATGTCTAGCAGGGAGAAGTGTTAACTGTGAAAGCACGGAATATTCTGAGGACTGAGGTCGTGGCGGCCCCAGACATCAAGTAGTATGGGGGGGTGAGTGCAGTTGCAGCCAGACCGGCGACCAATCAGGCGAGGAGCCGGCAGTAAGACAGGTAGTTTGGCGGTTTGAGTCTGAGCAGGTGTCCCTGGCTGCATAC
>NC_091152.1:30581737-30586737 GCF_040958095.1 Procambarus clarkii | reverse complement strand
AAGGGGCATAACTCGCCGACCCCTCACAGTGTTCAAGAGGGAACTATCAACATCAGAGCCCAGAGACTGTTCAACACGCTTCCACTACACATAAGGGACATAACTGGCCGACCCCTCACAGTGTTCAAGAGAGAACTATCAACATCAGAGGCCCGAGACTGTTCAACACGCTTCCACTACACATAAGGGACATAACTGGCCAACCCCTCAGAGTATTCAAGAAAGAACTTGATAAAACTCAAAGTATACCTGATCAACCAGGCTGTGACTCATAAGTTAGGCTGCGAGCAGCCGCGTCCTACAGCCTGCATGGTTGACCAATCCAGCAACGTGGAGGCCTGGTTGAGGACCGGTCGCGGGGACGCTAAGCCCCGAAATTATCTCAAGGTAAAGTGGTGGTGGTGAAGGAAGTGTGGTGGTGGTGGTGGGGAAGGAAGTGTAGTGGTGGTGGTGGTGAAGGAAGTGTGGTGGTGGTGGTGAAGGAAGTGTGGCAGTGGTGGTCAATGTAGTGGTCCGGCACTCCTCAAAGGAGTGCCGGACCAACCGGGCTGTGGTGGGTATGTGGGCCTGCGGGCCGCTCCAAGCAACAGCCTGGTGAACCAAACTCTCACAAGTCGAGCCTGGCCACGGGCCGGGCTTGGGGAGTAGAAGAACTCCCAGAACCCCATCAACCAGGTAACCAGGTAACCAGTGTGGTGGTGGTGGGGAAGGAAGTGTGGTGGTGATTGAAGAGTGTGAGGTGGTTGTGAAGGAAGTGTGGTGATGATTGAAGAGTGTGAGGTGGTGGTGAAGGAAGTGTGGTCATTTGTGAAAATTGGTGATCATAAAGGAAATTTTGTGATGGTGAAGAAGTGGGGTGATGATGAAGGAAGTGTGCTAGAGATTAAAGAAGTGTGATAGAGATAAAAGAAGTGTGATAGTGATGAAAGAAGTGTGATAGTGATAAAGGAAGTATGATGGCAGGTGTGGGAACCGACCTGTGAGATTTATATTTATTTAATTTATATGAATTTATATTTACGTTAATTTTATATACTTCGATAGCAATTTGTATAATGATAAGTGGACTGTATTTCTGCAATAATCTCATAATCTCACAAATCGATCCTCTACACATTAGGGGGGGTTTATTAATTGAATATATATGCAGCCAATCAAACTACAGAATTAACTACATACATTGAAGAGGTTCCTTATCTTATAGTACAGCAGGTTAGTCCACCAGGTATAACTAGGGTGTAGACACCAAATTATCCTCTTTGAGGTAGCTTCCATCACTCAGTAACTGTTGCACAAAATCTTCCTCGTCTTGACCTGTCAAAAGTGCGCTAGCTGTGAAGCCAGAATCCTATATATGACAAGCTATATCAGAGAAAACACTATACAGTACATGGAACAATAAAGACCTGGCTTAATTACCTTTAGTATGAGGCGATTTCGCGTTCTAACCGGCTAACCCTACCCAATGACATTAATGGCCACTAATGATAGATAATGGGTTTTGGAAAGAACACTTAACTTGAATTTGTAGACAGCGTGTTGATAATGGTACACTTTTAGTTTCCATAACACTACGTCCAAGTAAATTTAACAGGAGCCGAATTTGCTCCCGTGTGAGCCTCTGGTCTAGTCTCAACAATGGCTGCATCTAACACTCCATACTATTGACGCCTGGCCGACATTGTCCAGATATGATAGGAGCCAAATTTGCTCCACACGTCTCGGAGGTGATACAACAATGGCTACCCTCCTCCTCCCTCTGACGCCTGGCTTACATTGTCCACATGTCAGAAAGTGATAGAAGGGTCACATTTACTCTACTTTAATATTGATAATTAAGTTAATTTATATAAGATGTTTTTATGATGGTAAAGTCCAAAGACTAATGTATTTAAGAATAATTCCCACCATAATAGGTGGTGATTTATAATAGTATGTGGTGATGATATCCCGTTTTCTATAGACGGTAATTCCACTACAAGTTACGTTTTCTATGGGTTAACTTGTTTATACTATACAGCAATTATCTGTCTGTATGATATATTATTAAATAGTGTCGGATTTTCCAACATAATTCCCCAGGGGGCTGCTCACGGGTCGAAGTCCTCTTTAGAACAGACGAACACCGATACTCCTCCTTTGGATTATTAGATTAATTTGATGTTAGTAGTTAGTAATCACACATTTGTGTGTCTGTTCGTACAGGACGGATGTCCCGTACTAGAGTTGCAGGGGTTAGAAGTCTAATGCGATTTCATTTCCCTGTCAACTCTTGAAAGGCTAATATTCAAGCCTTATTACATATTATTTAACCCAGAAGACTGGATGTGATCAAGTACTACAGTCAAGTATGATTCAGGGACTGCAGTGAGATCAGTGACATTAGATATAACTTGAAGTTTCTTCAGGTAACTGGTCACTGATATATAAACACTGAGGCCCATGGAATACATCTTGATTAAATAATAAATGTATCAAATCAGTCATCAAATTTATTGGGGTTTAATTTAGTTAATTGATTCAGAGGATTGAATAGCTCATCATTAAAGTAAAGTATGGTTCTGAGACTGCAGTGGGTTCAGTGACATTGGTCGCAGTGACTTGTAGCTGTTTTAGGCTACTGTTCACTGATTTGCCACTGAGGCCTCATGAACTCATCTCCAGCTTTAAATGATGATACTAACATCAACCTCTGTTACTATAGTCAGCTGTAATCTCCTTAGTATAATGCTACTGGAGAAATATAATCAGCTGACAAATTTAGATCTCTATTGGTATTGTTTATCTGCAGGCATAGGTCTCCTCAGGCTTGATACTGGGCCTGAGAGTAATTTACCTCCTGCAGAGTTTAACATGGTTATACCCTGATATTTAGTAGGGCTACCAATGAATTGATGGTAGTAGTCTGTCCCCACAAGGACAGCCATTTGGCATTTGATTTGCTCAAATTTACCTGCAGCTGCTTGATAATAGCTTTCCAGGTCAGCATAATCAACTTGAGATTGTTGTGACAAATCTTCACATTTCTTGATCTGTCTTGTTAAGTGGCCTTTCAGACCTGCAAGGGTTCTTTTCATTCTCCCTGCATTATCCATACTGGCTAGTTGGTGAAGCCTTGTGGGGCTTGTACTTGGGCTGCTCATAATACTGAACAAGCACTGATGGTAGCCTAGGGTAAATTCTACACTCACTAGGCAATAATCCTACCTCTACTAGAGGTTAGCACTTAAAATTAATACACATTATATATATACAATCATACACACTAATGATTTGAGTGATAAACCAGTGTCACTGGAAGTACCTTTAGGTTAGCTCTTCTATATCACCCTAGGATGGTAGAGACACTAATTAATCACTCAAAGGTGTAATGATCATAAGTTACATTATATATACAACTCAACTCGAGTTGATAAAATTACACCCAAAATAGGGTCTGCACCATTCATTAATGGTGTTAGGTTATTCAATATAGTATAACTGACTATGGTAATAATGGGACTAAGATGAGCAATAATAGTTCAACTAGTCAATGGTAATATCCTACCCTGTTGTGGGTTGGCAATTAGTAAATATTATACTGTGATCACTAGTGCAATATATATTAAATAATTCTCTATTTTGGAGAAATAATATATACAATTATTGATAATAGCCTCTTAATTAGCCTCTATGAAACTTCTAATATTATCTAGAAGTATTAAATTTTATTAGTGACCTCGCGAAATAAACTCCACAAAATTCGTAGAATCACGCGACACCACAGCCACTACTTTGGCTGGCTTCAATATTAGCGCTGTCATTTCACGAAATAACACGCCACCAAATATCTGTGGGTGTGCATGAAACCGCTGATGAGGCTGAACTCAGTTGAGGGGGGCTCCTGAGCTCCCACGAGGCTTCGCCGCTGTCTTTGACTGGCTTTGTTTAAATCACACTACACTAGTTTATTTAATGAATCCACTGGTTAACTGGTTCATCCGGTACTAAGATGACCAAATGTGGGTTCAAAGGATCAAATAATCCGTCATCCGGTTCGAAGATGACCAAATAATGTGGGCACCGACCTGAGAGATTTATATTTATTTAATTTATATGAATTTATATTTACGTTAATTTATATACTTCGATAGCAATTTGTATAATGATAAGTGGACTGTATTTCTGCAATAATCTCACAAATCGATCCTCTACACATTAGGGGGGGTTTATTAATTGAATATATATGCAGCCAATCAAACTACAGAATTAACTACATACATTGAAGAGGTTCCTTATCTTATAGTACAGCAGGTTAGTCCACCAGGTATAACTAGGGTGTAGACACCAAATTATCCTCTTTGAGGTAGCTTCCATCACCCAGTAACTGGTGCACAAAATCTTCCTCGTCTTGACCTGTCAAAAGTGCGCTAGCTGTGAAGCCAGAATCCTATATATGACAAGCTATATCAGAGAAAACACTATACAGTACATGGAACAATAAAGACCTGGCTTAATTACCTTTAGTATGAGGCGATTTCGCGTTCTAACCGGCTAACCCTACCCAATGACATTAATGGCCACTAATGATAGATAATGGGTTTCGGAAAGAACACTTAACTTGAATTTGTCGACAGCGTGTTGATAATGGTACACTTTTAGTTTCCATAACACTACGTCCAAGTAAATTTAACAGGAGCCGAATTTGCTCCCGTGTGAGCCTCTGGTCTAGTCTCAACAATGGCTGCATCTAACACTCCATACTATTGACGCCTGGCCGACATTGTCCAGATATGATAGGAGCCAAATTTGCTCCACACGTCTCGGAGGTGACACAACAATGGCTACCCTCCTCCTCCCTCTGACGCCTGGCTTACATTGTCCACATGTCAGAAAGTGATAGAAGGGTCACATTTACTCTACTTTAATATTGATAATTAAGTTAATTTATATAAGATGTTTTTATGATGGTAAAGTCCAAAGACTAATGTATTTAAGAATAATTCCCACCATAATAGGTG
>NC_091152.1:30556737-30574237 GCF_040958095.1 Procambarus clarkii | reverse complement strand
TGGAACACAAGCAAGGGCCAGCTGGAACACAAGCAAGGGCCAGCTGGAACACAAGCAAGGGATAGCTGGGACACAAGCAAGGGCCAGCTGGAACACAAGCAAGGGCCAGCTGGGACACAAGCAAGGGCCAGCTGGAACACAAGCAAGGGCCAGCTGGAACACAAGCAAGGGCCAGCTGGGACACAAGCAAGGGCCAGCTGGAACACAAGCAAGGGCCAGCTGGAACACAAGCAAGGGCCAGCTGGAACACAAGCAAGAGCCAGCTGGAACACAAGCAAGGGCCAGCTGGAACACAAGCAAGGGCCAGCTGGGACACAAGCAAGGGCCAGCTGGAACACAAGCAAGGGCCAGCTGGAACACAAGCAAGGGCCAGCTGGAACACAAGCAAGGGCCAGCTGGAACACAAGCAAGGGCCAGCTGGAACACAAGCAAGGGCCAGCTGGAACACAAGCAAGGGCCAGCTGGGACACAAGCAAGGGCCAGCTGGAACACAAGCAAGGGCCAACTGGAACACAAGCAAGGGCCAGCTGGAACACAAGCAAGGGCCAGCTGGAACACAAGCAAGGGCCAGCTGGGACACAAGCAAGGGCCAGCTGGAACACAAGCAAGGGCCAGCTGGAACACAAGCAAGGGCCAGCTGGAACACAAACAAAGGCAGCTAAAAATACCTATAAACAAATAGCGTCATAAGGTTGATCGGATTTCCCGTCAAAAATAACGTTCCTCTGCTGATATTAAGGGTAAAATATTTTTGGGGCGAGGCTACGCACGATACTTTGCTGTAGAGGTCTTGTGGGACGAAGGGAACCCCGGGCTCCGAGATTGATAAAAGTAACATGAAAATATATGTTGTGTCCGGTCACATAGACCAGCATCAGCGTCAGCCGGGGCCAGGCGCCACACTACCTCCTGCTGTGAGGAAGTCTCCAGTGTCTCTAGAGGCCAGGCTCACGTAAACAACCTTCTGGTGCTAGGGAACTGTGCGTGTCGTTAAGGCGAGCTGTCATGGAACTATACCTGGCATTAAAGGAGAAAAACAGGTATACTAGCTGATTACCTTCTGCTTCTGATTGCAAATGGAAGCTGACCAACATTCTTTTCTCCTACCAAGGTTCCTGACCACTTACGTGGTCGGTGGTGTTACCTACCCTCGTAAGTGGTAGGTAGGCAACACACTTTGTCTTGTGGCCAAGGAACTCTTTGTGTGTGTTGTGCAGGAAGCAGCCACTCGCTGCTCTCTGTTGTCATCCGGTGCTATCTGGCCAGATGGTCGTCATGCAGTACCCTGCACCATACACTCTGGCCAGATGGTCGTCATGCAGTACCCTGGACCACACACTCTGGCCAAATGGTCGTCATACAGTACCCTGGACCACACACTCTGGCCAGATGGTCGTCATACAGTACCCTGCACCATACACTCTGGCCAGATGGTCGTCATGCAGTACCCTGCACCATACACTCTGGCCAGATGGTCGTCATACAGTACCCTGCATCATACACTCTGGCCAGATGGTCGTCATACAGTACCCTGCACCATACACTCTGGCCAGATGGTCGTCATACAGTACCCTGCACCATACACTCTGGCCAGATGGTCGTCATGCAGTACCCTGGACCACACACTCTGGCCAAATGGTCGTCATACAGTACCCTGGACCACACACTCTGGTCAGATGGTCGTCATGCAGTACCCTGCACCATACACTCTGGCCAGATGGTCGTCATACAGTACCCTGCACCATACACTCTGGCCAGATGGTCGTCATGCAGTACCCTGCACCATACACTCTGGCCAGATGGTCGTCATGCAGTACCCTGCACCATACACTCTGGCCAGATGGTCGTCATACAGTACCCTGCACCATACACTCTGGCAGATGGTCGTCATGCAGTACCCTGCACCATACACTCTGGCCAGATGGTCGTCATGCAGTACCCTGCACCATACACTCTGGCCAGATGGTCGTCATACAGTACCCTGCACCATACACTCTGGCCAGATGGTCGTCATACAGTACCCTGCACCATACACTCTGGCCAGATGGTCGTCATACAGTACCCTGCCACCATACACTCACTACACTAGTCTTCCTGCCTAATACACTTTGAGTAATGAACCATATGATCTTACATTTACTCACTGACCTTCTGCCAATACCCTTTCAATCACAGTCACTTCACTGTTCACAAAACTCGTGTATACTGTTTATCCTGTACATGTAGTCAGAACACTTTTCCTCCTGCTGGCTCTGGTCTCAACCCTAACTGAACCATCACATTTACAGGCCCTCTTTACTAATGGCTCCTGTGGCATCGTCTGGGAGGTTCTGGAGGTTCCAAAACCACTCAGAGGACTCAGTAGAGTTCTGGGTTTGTGAATGTTTGTACCATCGTGGCTGAGTCTGTTAAGGCAGGCGTCTGGAATTATCTGGTCGCGTTCAAATCACTCCATTGACTCAAAATAATTTGATTTTCTTGCATGTATGTATGTATGTATGTATGTATGTATGTATGTATGTATGTATGTATGTATGTATGTATGTATGTATATATATATATATATATATATATATATATATATATATATATATATATATATTATATATATATATATATATATATATATATATATATATATATATGTCGTACCTAGTAGCCAGAACGCACTTTTCAGCCTACTATGCAAGGCCCGATTTGTCTAATAAGCCAACTTTTCCTGAATTAATATATTTTCTCTAATTTTTTTCTTATGAAATGATAAAGCTACCCATTTCATTATGTATGAGGTCAATTTTTTTTATTGGAGTTATAATTAACGTAGATATATGACCGAACCTAACCAACCCTACCTAACCTAACCTAACCTATCTTTATAGGTTAGGTTAGGTTAGGTAGCCGAAAAAGTTAGGTTAGGTTAGGTTAGGTAGGTTAGGTAGTCGAAAAAACATTAAATCATGAAAACTTGGCTTATTAGGCATATCGAGCTTTGCATAGTAGGCTGAGAAGTGCGTTCTGGCTACTAGGTACGACATATATATATATATATATATATATATATATATATATATATATATATATATATATATATATATATATATATATATATATATATATATATTATATTTATTGATTTCGAATGGTTATTTAACCATTTCTTTGAGACACACTACGCCAGGCCACCCTCCCCCCCCCCTCCCCCCCGTGTGGTCCACCACAGTTCTCTGGCAATAGTTAAGCTCACTATACCACCAATTTCTCGCACCATCGACCTGCACGATGGTGTGGAACTGTGTAAGTTTGTACTCACCTATTTGTACTGAACTATTTGTGCCTGCAGGATCGAGCATTTACTCCTGGATCCCGCCTTTCTTGCCGCCGGTTGTTAATAGCAATGACTCCTATCCTATTTCCTAATCATATCTAGTTTTAAAATTATGAATACGGTTTGCTTCCATAACCTGCTCAGTAAGTTCATTCCATTTTTTCCTGAGTATTTGACATGTTCCTATTATATCCCTCCCTCTCCCTTATTTTTTTCAAGTGTTGTAAGGTTCAGTTCTTTCAGGTGCTCTTCATACCCCCCCATTCTCTGGGACGAGTCTCGTTGCGAACTTCTGAACCATTTCCAGTTTCCTTATGTGTTTCTTCAGGTGGGGACTGCATGATGGGACGGCATACTCTAAGACTGGCCTCACATATGCAGTGTAAAGCGCCCTAAATGTCTTCTTAATTAGATTTCTGAATGATGTTCTAACTTTTACCAGTGTAGATTATGCTGCTGTTGTTATCCTATTTATATGTGCCTGTAAATAAGAGCCTCCTCCCTATCTTTTTTCTTGAAAATTGGTACTACATTTGCCTTCTTCTAGCAATTGGGCAACTCTCCCATCATAAGTGACTCATTAAAGTACCTTGCCAGAGGCACGCTGAGGGCCTGTGCTGCCTCTCTTAGTATACACGGTGATATATTGTCTGGTCCAACTGCTTTAGTTACATCCAGATCCTGTTTCAGTACTTCCTCTGCTTTCACTTCTATATCCGTTAGTCTCTCATCTTAGGCCATCTACTCTTCTAAGAATGGGAGCTGCTCAGGCTCGGATGTGAGCACTCCATGGAAAATGGCATTCAGTGCCATACAGATTTCCTTGTCACTTTCTGTATATGCCCCTTCTGTTTTCCTTAGTCTTGTCACTTGGTTGTTTACCGACATTTTCCTTCTTATATGACTATGTAGTAATTTTGGATCCGTTTTCGCGTTGACTGCAATATCGTTCTCATAATTTATTTCCAAAACTCTTCTTATGTTAATGTAATCATTCCTAGCTCTGTTACATCTAATCCTGTTGTCCTCTGTTCTTTGTCTTCTGTACTTCCTCCACTCCCTCCTGCTTCTCATTTTTGCTTCCTGACACTGTCTATTAAACCATGAGTTATTATATTCCCTCTTACTTTTTCCTTTACTGTTAGTATAAATCTCTCTTCGGCCTCCTTGCATTTCCATATGACTAGGTCTATCATATCTTGGACTGTTTTTTCTCTAATTTCTTCCTCCCACTGCACTTCTCCCAGAGAGTCCCTTATCCTCCTGTAGTCCTTTCCTCTAGTCAACACTCCTTTCCCAGATCTCTTGTCTCATGGTCACAAGTTTGAATTCCATCATATAGTCAAAACTAGGACACAATGGTCGCTGGCCCCTAGACGTAATATATGCTCCAAATTTTCGATGTCGTCTACGTTCTAAACTAACAGTCCCCTGCCATGCATGGTGACTTCTGACGTCATCATCCCTAATTCGGTGCGAGGCGCCAACGGACTAAATGCGGATCCCAGGAGGTTCACACATAAGTGTGAACTCTTAATCTGGCTTAATACCTCAACTGTACTCTGTGGTTCATCAGAGTTGATATTCAGCTACAATGGCTCGTATTTTCGCTCATTGCTCATATTTTCTGATATTCATAAACCCGATCAAACCATCCTAACCTAACCTAACCTAACTTATTATATATAACAAACAAATACATGCTACAGACCAGTTATTGTTGTTGTTTAGTGACATCACAAAAAGCGACCTCGGATATAGGGATAAGGTATTGATGGCCATTAGCATATATGTGTCAAGGTATTACAGCACCTGACTGGTCAACTATGTATGACGTCACCAGATAACCAATGCGACCTTTGGCGTCCTACCTGTATATGTGCTGTATTTGATGTTATTATTATTCAAAAATGACTAGACTAACCATCCCCACCTAACCTAATCAGAGGTTTAAGAATATACATTTTAATTATCCACAACTGTAATCATTATTCGGTGATAAGTGCAAAAGTATAACAGCAACCCAAATGTCATACCGCAATTTTTTGTAGAATCGTACATCTGGCATCATTGTAGGTGAGCTGAACATAAGAATAAAGTTAACTGCAGAAGTCCTACTGGCCCATACGAGGCTCCTATATATCTCTACCCAATCTCATTCATATTCATGTCCACCCTATGCTTAAAACAGCCAAGGGATCCACATAAGGTATTAGTTTACAATAATAATTTTAATAAATAGCTGTCATTCTAGTTTTATACACAACAGCAATTATGAAACCCTATAGCTAGATATTCTACTATAATCCACAAGTTGCTACCACACATCTGGCAGCACAGCGGATTATTAGCTGTGTTGATAGGCTAGTCAACTGTCCTCACATCCATCAAATAGCTATCCAAATGTCGCACCTCAATTCATCCATCTAGCAACTTAGCTGGATGCTAGTCACTATATTAATAGCCTAATCATTTCTACACCTCAAAAATAAAAAATCCTAGTTTCTAAACCAACACGCGCAAATACATGCATGCATACCTACACATACTCCACAACCCATACATTCATAGAGAATAGCCTAGTTTTTTGCCACCATTTCCCCATTAATCAGATGTGATTTATGCCATACACGGAAAATACAGCAGTTACACGCCAAATATGCCATTTATGCACAAAATATATTATTTACACTCAAAATATACCATCACACAAAAATATGACATTTACATACAAAATATGTCAGCTGCACACAAAAATATACCATTTACACAATATTGCATGTACACTCAGAGTATGACATTTACACAAAGTATGGTATTTGCACAAATATATCAAAATGCTTATGCATTTAGACAATCAAAAATTACACAATTCCACATACATAATTTTCACAAAATACTCATACATTGTCTCATAAACCAAAATACGCTTACACCATTAAGGTCTATTTTTTCAGATTACAGAGCTTACACAAAATACACAATTTGCACACAAAAATACAGTTGCACCAGTTCCACTTCAACAAATTAAAAACACAACTTGCATAAATGCACTATTAGCACAAAAATTATTATAAAACATAGACAATTATTACACAATTTGTGTAATTATTGTACATCTTTGCACAATTAATACAAGAAAACTTGCTATATAATTTCTCGACTTGCGCAATGACAATCAATAAACAAAAGTATAAATAAACATTTCGTCCATATGCAATTACACATCATGCGCAATTAATACACAACTTTCACATATATTACACATCTTTCATAATTATTACACAACTTGCACAAATACATATCTAGCACAAGTACGTACAATACATAACTACCCCAGATATGAAAATACACAACTAGCATAAATACACGATTTACACAAATACAATTGCGACATTTACACAAATTGCTCAAAAATAAAATCAATACACAACTGAAAATACATAACTAGCACATATTCATTAAATACACAACTAGAAAATTTCCACAAATACATATACAATTAATACATACAACTTGCACAAAACAATACACAATTTATAGAAATATATTCAATACATAATTGCAATAATCATACAACTTATGCAAAATACATAATCTGCACAATTAATACACAAGTATATTAATTGTGCAATATATGTACAAATACAAACACAGCCAACTGGGTCAAACAATACACAATTTGCATGATATTTTTCTAAGTATATTTAGGACATTAATTACAATATTCTTAGTTTAACCAACTCCCCAAAAGTCAGAATTTCACATATAAAAAAGGTACATATGACTTCCGATGAACTCAATATAAAACACATTCATTTTCCATTAATATTTCAACATTATTTGTGCTAAACTATTCATCTAACATATGTCCATTGTTTTTAATGTCTTATTAATACCTTCCTTGTCACATCCTCTCCAATCAGGCCGCCCATATATATTTATGCAAACCATCTAACAGACTTATTTGTTCTAGCCTTAGTTATGTTAGGGCAGGTAGGGTTAGGGGAAGTCAATATTTTCTATGATAATTTTAAGCAAATTTGCTATATCTTATCAAAAATGCATCCTATTAAAACCTAAATTCATCCAAATCTATCAAAAAAAGTATACTTATACTACACAAATTTGACTAAATTTGACCTAGCAAAAGCTAAACTAACTAAATATGAGCATCCCATATCCTCACATACAAGCCTATGCCACCTCTGTCCATACATTACATGAGTTGGCCATATAGCTCGAACCCCAAATAGGAATATTTACACTATTTCATAAACATGCTAGTTCATGACCCCCTAAGATATTATAAATATGTCCTTCCCTACACGACCTCATCTAACCTGACCTAGCATATCCAAACCTAGATTTGGCTAAAGTCGGCGAAATTTAAGCTATCCCACATAAATTCAACCTAATTTAGGACAATTCCCACCAAATATCCCCAAATGTTGTGCACTGCCAAAGCCCATTTTTACCTACATTTTCTCCTATTCCATCTTACCCTATGCAACCTTACCTAACCTAACCTAGCATATCCAAACCTAGATTTGGTTAAAGTTTATGAAATTCAAGCTATTCCCACCTAAATTTGACCTAATTTAAGATAATTCCCACTAAATATATCCAAATGTTCTGTATCATAGCATTGCCAAAGCCCATATTTTTTTACCTTCATTTTCTCCTTTTCCATCCTACCCTACGCAACCTTACCTAACCTATCCTAGCATATTCAAACCTAGATTTGGTTAAAGTTGGCGAAATTTAAGTTATCCCATATACATTTGACCTAATTTAAGACAATTTACACCAAATATACCCAAAAATGTTTTGGAACATAGCACGGCCAAAGCTCATTTTAGCTGAGTTTTCACCTATTACAACTTGCCCTAGACAACCCTACCCACCCTCTCCTGGCATATCCAAAGTCAGATTTGATTATAGTTGGCAAAATTTATGCCTTTCCCACCTAAATTTAACCTAATTTAAGCCAATTGCCACCGAATGTACCCAAATGTTTTGTATCTTAGCATGGCCAAAGTTTATTTCACCAAAGATTTCACCTATTCCATTTTACCTTACACAGCCTTACCTAACCTAACCTGGCATATCCCAAGCTAGATTTGAATAAAGTTCGTGAAATTTATGCTTACTCAACTAAATTCAACCTAATTTAAGACAATTTCTACCCAATATACCCAAAATGTTTTGTTACATAGCTCAGCCAAAGACCATTTTAGCCAAGTTTTCACATATTCCAACCTACCCTACATAGCCTTACCTAACCCTGACCTAGCAGATTTGATTAAAGTTGGGGAAATTTAAGCTATCGCCACCAAATTGGAGACAATTTCCACCAAATATGCCTAAATGTTGTGTATCATAGCACAGCCAAAACCAATTTTACCCACATTTTCACCCATTCCATCTAAATCTGGACCCAACCTCTGATGCGACATATACTCAGAGAAGTGATGTTTTTTGGATATGAACCTAAATGCCCGTGCCTAACCTGCAAGTCTTGGAGCTTTGTTGAATATTTTATCTATTTTTCTTCGAAAACTGAAGTTTTGGATATGAACCTATCCGCACTGTGCCTAACCTGCTAGGTTCCTTGTTGAACATTGTAACCATATTCATAGAAAAGTGATGTTTTGGATATGGACCTAACAGCCCCTCTCCTTTAAAACTTGGAACTGTGTTCAATATTGTAGATATAGTGTTGGGTATGTGTTTTGTTTTTACACATCAACCCAACCGTCCTGGACCTAACCTCCCTTCATCTAACTTCAAATGTATCGTAAATATGGAAGGAACGTGTTTTTTGTGCATCAGCCCAACCGTCCTTGACCTAACCTCCATTTATCAAACTTCAAATTTATCATAAATATGGGAGGACCGTGTTATTTGTGCATCAACCCAGCCGTCCTGGGCCTAACCTCCCTTTATCTAACTTCAAATTTATTGTATTTATGGGAAGAAGGTGATGTTTATGCATCAACCCAACCTCCCTGGACCTAGCCTCTCATACACGAATCTTGGTTCAATATTGCATCATACTCGTACCATATTTTTTTTTTCACATAATTCAACCATCCTCAACCTAACCTCTATTACCTGGGGGAGGGAGGTTAATGGAAAATATGATAATAATGGGAATTTTCTCCACATCAGTTCAACTTAACCATCCTTAACCTGACCTTAGTTAGAAAGGAATATAACTCACCAAAACTATTTAATTACCATTTACCCAATTTTCCTTATCCTAACCTACAGCTAGAGGGTTTAGACCCCCCTTTACCTCGAAATTATACTATATATTTAAGGTAGGAATATATTTTCACATATAAACCTAACATTCCCTAATGTAACCCTATACTATAATTTCGAGGTAAAGGGGGGTCTAAACCCTCTAGCTGTAGGTTAGGATAAGGAAAATTGGGTAAATGGTAATTAAATAGTTTTGGTGAGTTATATCCCTTTCTAACTAAGGTCAGGTTAAGGATGGTTAAGTTGAACTGATGTGGAGAAAATTCCCATTATTATCATATTTTCCATTAACCTCCCTCCCCCAGGTAATAGAGGTTAGGTTGAGGATGGTTGAATTATGTGAAAAAAAAAATATGGTACGAGTATGATGCAATATTGAACCAAGATTCGTGTATGAGAGGCTAGGTCCAGGGAGGTTGGGTTGATGCATAAACATCACCTTCTTCCCATAAATACAATAAATTTGAAGTTAGATAAAGGGAGGTTAGGCCCAGGACGGCTGGGTTGATGCACAAATAACACGGTCCTCCCATATTTATGATAAATTTGAAGTTTGATAAATGGAGGTTAGGTCAAGGACGGTTGGGCTGATGCACAAACAACACGTTCCTTCCATATTTACGATACATTTGAAGTTAGATGAAGGGAGGTTAGGTCCAGGACGGTTGGGTTGATGTTTAAAAACAAAACACATACCCAACACTATATCTACAATATTGAACACAGTTCCAAGTTTTAAAGGAGTGGGGCTGTTAGGTCCATATCCAAAACATCACTTTTCTATGAATATGGTTACAATGTTCAACAAGGAACCTAGCAGGTTAGGCACAGTGCGGATAGGTTCATATCCAAAACTTCAGTTTCCGAAAAAAAATAGATAAAATATTCAACAAAGCTCCAAGACTTGCAGGTTAGGCACGGGCATTTAAGTTCATATCCAAAAAACATCACTTCTCTGAGTATATGTCGCATCAGAGGTTGGGTCCAGATTTAGATGGAATGGGTGAAAATGTGGGTAAAATTGGTTTTGGCTGTGCTATGATACAAAACATTTAGGCATATTTGGTGGAAATTGTCTCCAATTTGGTGGCGATAGCTTAAATTTCCCCAACTTTAATCAAATCTGCTAGGTCAGGGTTAGGTAAGGCTATGTAGGGTAGGTTGGAATATGTGAAAACTTGGCTAAAATGGTCTTTGGCTGAGCTATGTAACAAAACATTTTGGGTATATTGGGTAGAAATTGTCTTAAATTAGGTTGAATTTAGGTGAGTAAGCATAAATTTCACGAACTTTATTCAAATCTAGCTTGGGATATGCCAGGTTAGGTTAGGTAAGGCTGTGTAAGGTAAAATGGAATAGGTGAAAACTTTGGTGAAATGAACTTTGGCCATGCTAAGATACAAAACATTTGGGTATATTCGGTGGAAATTGGCTTAAATTAGGTTAAATTTAGGTGGGAAAGGCATAAATTTTGCCAACTATAATCAAATCTGACTTTGTATATGCCAGGAGAGGGTGGGTAGGGTTGTCTAGGGCAAGTTGGAATAGGTGAAAACTCAGCTAAAATGAGCTTTGGCCGTGCTATGTTCCAAAACATTTTTGGGTATATTTGGTGTAAATTGTCTTAAATTAGGTCAAATTTATATGGGATAACTTAAATTTCGCCAACTTTAACCAAATCTAGGTTTGAATATGCTAGGATAGGTTAGGTAAGGTTGCGTAGGGTAGGATGGAAAAGGAGAAAATGAAGGTAAAAAAAAAAATGGGCTTTGGCAATGCTATGATACAGAACATTTGGATATATTTGGTGGGAATTATCTTAAATTAGGTCAAATTTAGGTGGGAATAGCTTAAATTTCATCAACTTTAACCAAATCTAGGTTTGGAGATGCTAGGTTAGGTTAGATAAGGTTGCATAGGGTAGGATGGAATAGGAGAAAATGTAGGTAAAAATGGGCTTTGGCAGTGTTGTGATACACAACATTTGGGGATATTTGGTGGGAATTGTCTTAAATTAGGTCGAATTTATGTGGGATAGCTTAAATTTCGCCGACTTTAGCCAAATCTAGGTTTGGATATGCTAGGTCAGGTTAGATGAGGTCGTGTAGGGAAGGACATATTTATAATATCTTAGGGGTCATGAACTAGCATGTTTATGAAATAGTGTAAATTTTCCTATTTGGGGTTCGAGCTATATGGCCAACTCATGTAATGTATGGACAGAGGTGGCATAGGCTTGTATGTGAGGATATGGGATGCTCATATTTAGTTAGTTTAGCTTTTGCTAGGTCAAATTTAGTCAAATTTGTGTAGTATAAGTATACTTTTTTTCATAGATTTGGATGAATTTAGGTTTTAATAGGATGCATTTTTGATAAAATATAGCAAATTTGCTTAAAATTATCATAGAAAATATTGACTTCACCTAACCCTACCTGCCCTAACATAACTAAGGCTAGAACAAATAAGTCTGTTAGATGGTTTGCATAAATATATATGGGCGGCCTGATTGGAGAGGATGTGACAAGGAAGGTATAAATAAGACATTAAAAACAATGGACATATGTTAGATGAATAGTTTAGCACTAATAATGTTGAAATATTAATGGAAAATGAATGTGTCTTATATTGAGCTCATCGGAAGTCATATGTACCTTTTTTATATGTGAAATTCTGACTTTTGGGGAGTTGGTTAAACTAAGAATATTGTAATTAATGTCCCAAATATACTTAGAAAAATATCATGCAAATTGTGTATTGTTTGACCCAGTTGGCTGTGCTTGTATTTGTACATATATTGCACAATTAATATACTTGTGTATTAATTGTGCAGATTATGTATTTTGCATAAGTTGTATGATTATTGCAATTATGTATTGATTATATTTCTATAAATTGTGTATTGTTTTGTGCAAGTCGTATGTATTAATTGTATATGTATTTGTGGAAATTTTCTAGTTGTGTATTTAATGAATATGTGCTAGTTATGTATTGTTCAGTTGTGTATTGATTTTATTTTTGAGCAATTTGTGTAAATGTCGCAATTGTATTTGTGTAAATCGTGTATTTATGCTAGTTGTGTATTTTCATATCTGGGGTAGTTATGTATTGTACGTACTTGTGCTAGATATGTATTTGTGCAAGTTGTGTAATAATTATGAAAGATGTGTAATATATGTGAAAGTTGTGTATTAATTGCGCATGATGTGAAATTGCATATGGACGAATTGTTTATTTATACCTTTGTTTATTGATTGTCATTGCGCAAGTCGAGAAATTATATAGCAAGTTTTCTTGTATTAATTGTGCAAAGATGTACAATAATTACACAAATTGTGTAATAATTGTCCATGTTTTATAATAATTTTTGTGCTAATAGTTCATTTATGCAAGTTGTGTTTTTAATTTGTTGAAGTGGAACTGTTGCAACTGTATTTTTGTTTGCAAATTGTGTATTTTGTGTAAGCTCTTTAATCTGAAAAAATAGACCTTAATGGTGTAAGCGTATTTTGGTTTATGAGACAATGTATGAGTATTTTGTGAAAATTATGTATGTGCAATTGTGGAATTTTAGTGAAAGCGCATTTTTGATTGTCTAAATGCATAAGCATTTTGATATATTTGTGCAAATACCATACTTTGTGTAAATGTCATACTCTGAGTGTACATGCAATATTGTGCAAATGGTATATTTTTGTGTGCAGCTGACATATTTCGTATGTAAATGTCATATTTTTGTGTGATGGTATATTTTGAGTGTAAATAATATATTTTGTGCATAAATGGCATATTTAGCGTGTAACTGCTGTATTTTCCGTGTATGGCATAAATCACATCTGATTAATGGGGAAAAAGGTGGCAAAAAACTAGGCTAATCTCTTTGAATGTATGGGTTTTGGAGTATGTGTAGGTATGCATGCATGTATTTGCGAGTGTTGGTTTAGAAACTAGGATTTTTATTTTTGAGGTGTAGAAATGATTAGGGTATGAATATAGTGACTAGCATCCAGCTAAGTTGCTAGATGGATGAATTGAGGTGCGACATTTGGATAACTATTTGATGGATATGAGGACAGTTGACTAGCCTATCAACACAGCTAATAATCCGCTGTGCTGCCAGATGTGTGGTAGCAACTTGTGGATTACAGTACGATATCTAGCTATAGGGTTTCATAATTGCTGTTGTGTATAAAACTAGAATGACAGCTATTTATTAAAACTATTATTGTAAACTAATACCTTAAGTGGATCCCTTGGCTGTTTTAAGCATAGGGTGGACATGAATATGAATGAGATTGGGTAGAGATATATAGGAGCCTCGTATGGGCCAGTAGGACTTCTGCAGTTAACTTTATTCTTATGTTCAGCTCACCTACAATGATGCCAGATGTACGATTCTACAAAAAATTGCGGTATGACATTTGGGTTGCTGTTATACTTTTGCACTTATCACCGAATAATGATTACAGTTGTGGATAATTAAAATGTATATTCTTAAACCTCTGATTAGGTTAGGTGGGGATGGTTAGTCTAGTCATTTTTGAATAATAATAACATCAAATACAGCACATATACAGGTAGGACGCCAAAGGTCGCATTGGTTGTCTGGTGATGTCATACATAGTTGACCAGTCAGGTGCTGTAATACCTTGACACATATATGCTAATGGCCATCAATACCTTATCCCTATATCCGAGGTCGCTTTTTGTGATGTCACTAAACAACAACAATAACTGGTCTGTAGCATGTATTTGTTTGTTATATATAATAAGTTAGGTTAGGTTAGGTTAGGATGGTTTGATCGGGTTTATGAATATCAGAAAATATGAGCAATGAGCGAAAATACGAGCCATTGTAGCTGAATATCAACTCTGATGAACCACAGAGTACAGTTGAGGTATTAAGCCAGATTAAGAGTTCACACTTATGTGTGAACCTCCTGGGATCCGCATTTAGTCCGTTGGCGCCTCGCACCGCATTAAGGATGATGACGTCAGAAGTCACCATGCCTGGCAGGGGACTGTTAGTTTATACAGTAATATTGGATTTGTACTGAAGTTGCATTGAAGTCACCACGCCTGGCAGGGGACTGTTTTCATACAAATGAAAGATAGTAAGTTTTCATTTTTATTTTGCCCTATGCTCAATAAGCAATCTCTGAAGAAAGATTGACAAAGCTTAAATTACATTCTCTAGAAAGGCTAAGAAATAGAGGTGACATGATAGAGCTGTGAATGAATGGACATGATAAAGGGGGAATATTAATAGACTTAAAATTATCAACACTAGACAGAACATGAAACAATGGACATAAATTGGAATAAGTTTTAGATTTAGGAAAAAGACCTGGGTAAATACTGGTTCTGTAACAGGGTTTGAACTCATTTCTTATGTTATTATTATGTAATCTTAGCTATAAAATGATCTTAGACAATGGGAAACAGTACGGCAATACCTTGTTGAGAAAAACGAGCTTATAATGATTAACGCCATTGCGCATTAGGCTTGACAGAAGGCAGCATTTGAATCCCCCTTTGCTATAAACATTAAAAATGGGAATAAACATACTTTAACAGAAAACGGACTTATCCAGGGAAGAAGAATACGGGGTGACTATTAGCAATGCCTGTGCGTGGTCGCTGAGGTAGCGAAATATGATGGGGCCAGGAGCCGGCCTTTTAATCCCCAGGTAAGTTGATGACGTCATCGACCATTAGCAATGCCCGTGCATGGGTCAGCGGGGTAACGAAAAACATGGGGCCAAAGACCGGCTGTGAAAGAAAATTCGAGAAAACCCTGGGGCCATTGACCGGCATGGTGAAAAAATTCGAGAAAACCCAGGGGCCATAGACCGGCATGATGAAAAAATTCGAGAAAACCCAGGGGCCATAGAGCGGCATAGAGAAAAAATCTGAGAAAACCCAGGGGCCATAGACCGGCATTTTAATCCCCTTCAACGTGCCTGTGCATGGTCACTGAGCGGACAGCTGGTGACGTCATTGACCATTACCAATGCCCGTGCATGGGTCACTGGGGTAACGAAAAATACACGGGCCACAGACCGGCATGGTGCAAACAAATCAGAGAAAACCTAGGGGCCATCAACCGGCATAGGGAAAAAAAGTTCGTAAAAACCCAGGGGCCATAGACCGGCATAGGGAAAAAAAGTTCCTAAAACCCAGGGGCCATAGACCGGCATAGGGAAAAAAAGTTCCTAAAACCCAGGGGCCATAGACCGGCATAGGGAAAAAAAGTTCCTAAAACCCAGGGGCCATAGACCGGCATAGGGAAAAAAAGTTCGTAAAACCCAGGGGTCATAGACAGGCATAGGGAAAAAAGTTCCTAAAACCCAGGGGCCATAGACCGGCAGGGGAAAAAATGAAAATTGCCGCTCTATGGCCCGGTTTACACTACTAGAGTGTGGGCAGGGAGAGAGGTGACGGGGGAAGGGAGAGTGTGGGCAGGGAGAGAGGTAACGGGGGAAGGGAGAGTGTGGGCAGGGAGAGAGGTGACGGGGGAAGGGAGAGTGTGGGCAGGGAGAGAGGTGACGGGGAAGGGAGAGTGTGGGCAGGGAGAGAGGTGACAGGGAAGGGAGAGTGTGGGCAGGGAGAGTGTGGGCAGGGAGAGAGGTGACAGGGAAGGGAGAGTGTGGGTAGGGAGAGTGTGGGCAGGGAGAGAGGTGACTGGGAAGGGAGAGTATGGGCAGGGAGAGTGTGGGCAGGGAGAATGTGGGCAGGGAGAGAGGTGACAGGGAACGGAGAGTGTGGGCAGGGAGAGAGGTGACAGAGAAGGGAGAGTGTGGGCAGGGAGAGAGGTGACGGGGGAAGGGGAGAGTGTGGGCAGGGAGAGTGTGGGCAGGGAGAGAGGTGACAGGGAAGGGAGAGTGTGGGCAGGGAGAGTATGGGCAGGGAGAGAGGTGACAGGGAAGGGAGAGTGTGGGTAGGGAGAGTGTGGGTAGGGAGAGTGTGGGCAGGGAGAGAGGTGACAGGGAAGGGAGAGTATGGGCAGGGAGAGTGTGGGCAGGGAGAATGTGGGCAGGGAGAGAGGTGACAGGGAAGGGAGAGTGTGGGCAGGGAGAGAGGTGACGGGGGAAGGGAGAGTGTGGGCAGGGAGAGAGGTGACAGGGAAGGGAGAGTGTGGGCAGGGAGAGAGGTGACGGGGGAAGGGAGAGTGTGGGCAGGGAGAGAGGTAACGGGGGAAGGGAGAGTGTGGGCAGGGAGAGAGGTGACGGGGGAAGGGAGAGTGTGGGCAGGGAGAGTGTGGGCAGGGAGAGAGGTGACGGGGAAGGGAGAGTGTAAGCAGGGAGAGTGTGGGCAGGGAAGGGAGAGTGTGGGCAGGGAGAGTGTGGACAAGGAGAGAAGTGACAGGGAAGGGAGAGTGTGGGCAGGGAGAGTGTGGGCAGGTAGAGTGTGGGCAGGGAGAGAGGTGACAGGGAAGGGAGAGTGTGGGCAGGGAGAGAGGTGACAGAGAAGGGAGAGTGTGGGCAGGGAGAGAGGTGACGGGGGAAGAGAGAGTGTGGGCAGGGAGAGTGTGGGCAGGGAGAGAGGTGACAGGGAAGGGAGAGTGTGGGCAGGGAGAGTATGGGCAGGGAGAGAGGTGACAGGGAAGGGAGAGTGTGGGTAGGGAGAGTGTGGGTAGGGAGAGTGTGGGCAGGGAGAGAGGTGACAGGGGAAGGGAGAGTATGGGCAGGGAGAGTGTGGGCAGGGAGAATGTGGGCAGGGAGAGAGGTGACAGGGAAGGGAGAGTGTGGGCAGGGAGAGAGGTGACAGGGAAGGGAGAGTGTGGGCAAGGGAGAGAGGTGACAGGGAAGGGAGAGTGAGGGCAGGGAGAGAGGTGACGGGGGAAGGAGAGTGTGGGCAGGGAGAGTGTGGGCAGGGAGAGAGGTGTCGGCGGAAGGGAGAGTG
>NC_091152.1:30542342-30556237 GCF_040958095.1 Procambarus clarkii | reverse complement strand
TGGAGGTGGTGGCGAAGGTAGGGAGGTGGTGGTGGTGGTGTTGGTAGTGGTGGTGAAGGTGGTGTGGTGGAGGTGGTGGTGGTGGTGGTAGTATGGTGGAGGTGGTGGTGGTGGTGAAGGTAGTGTTGTGGTGGTGGTGGTAGTATGGTGGTGGTGGTAGTGGTGGTGAAGGTAGTGTGGTGGTGGTGGTGGTAGTGAAGGTAGTGTGGTGGTGGTGGTGAAGGTAGTGTGATGGTGGTGGTGAAGGTAGTGTGGTGGTGGTGGTGAAAGTAGTGTGGTGGTGGTGGTGAAGGTAGTGTGGTGGTGGTGGTGAAGATATTGTGGTGGTGGTGGTGAAGGTAGTGTGGTGGTGGTGGTGAAGGTAGTGTGGTGGTGGTGGTGGTGAAGGTAGTGTGGTGGTGGTGGTGGTGAAGGTAGTGTGGTGGTGGTGTGGTGGTGGTGGTGAAGGTAGTGTGGTGGTGGTGGTGGTAGTGAAGGTAGTGTGGTGGTGGTGGTGAAGGTAGTGTGATGGTGGTGGTGAAGGTAGTGTGGTGGTGGTGGTGGTGAAGGTAGTGTGGTGGTGGTAGTGTGGTGGTGATGGTAGTGTGGTGGTGAAGGTAGTGTGGTGGTGGTGGTGGTGCTGCTGGTAGTGGTAATGAAGGTAGTGTGGTGATAGTGTGGGGGTGGTGGTGGTGGTGCTGCTGGTAGTGGTGGTGAAGGTTGAGGTGGTGGTGAGTAGTGTGGATGGCAGTCCACAGAGGAATTTTTGTTTTGGGGGAAATTCCTGTGTGGGAGCCAGGGTTTTCAGGTAAATTTAGAAATTCCCCTGTGGACTGCCAGGGTTTTCAGGCGAATTTGGGGAGTCACAGATTTGGGATTAAGGATTTCTTATGAGCGAGTAATTTCTGAGATTTTAGAAGTTTGTTAAAAGTTCTTATGCTGAAAATAAGTTCATACAACTTTGTTAAAGTTCTTATGGGAGAAATTCAAATTCGTGTTTAAGAGCCAGCATTTCCAGGAGAACTCTACGGACATATCTTGCCTGTTTTCAACATCGGAGTAATTCCTCTGTGGACTGCCAGGGTTTTCAGGTAAATTTAGAAATTCCTCTGTGGACTGCCAGGGTTTTCAGGCGAATTTGAGGAGTCACAGATTTGGGATTAAGGAATTCTTATGAGGAAAATAATTTCTGAGATTTTAGAAGTTTGTTAAAAGTTCTTATGCTGAAAATAAGTTCATACAACTTTGTTAAAGTTCTTATGGGAGAAATTCAAATTCGTGTTTATGAGCCAGGGTTTTTCAGGTGAATTTGGGCAGTCACAGATTTGGAATTCTTATGATGAAATAATGTCATACGAGTTTGTTAAAGTTCTTATGATGAAAATAATGTCATACGATAATGTCCCTCCCTCACCCCCTTACCTCACAATCTGTGGCGCACCTGTGTTTACCTTATGCCGGCCAGCCAGACGCCGCATGCAGGTTACCTCTTATCTTATCTTATCTTCTCCATAATATCTGGACCGTCCCTCTCTCTCTCTCTCTCTCTCCTCCTATTTCCTTACAGCTATTTTCAGAGTTTCAAATAATCATAGAAGTTTATTTATATGTTTATGACCGAATTTGTAAAAGGACCATTTTCAGAGAATATTGTCTTAGATGTTTTGTTAGGGAAAACAGACAACTTAGCCATAACATTTAGTTTTATATCCATTTACGGCTATTTCACCTGTAAAGACCAAAATTGAACAGAGTCCAGTTATAGACAGAAATTCGTCAAGAGACCAGTTTGTGCCCAAAATTCTCAGAGTCCACTTTGTTAGCAAAATTAGTCAGAGATAGTTTGAAGCTCAAATTTCATCAGAGTCCACTTTGTGAGCAAAATTCGTCAGAGACCATTTTCAACCCATTTTTCATCAGAGTTCATTTTATACCTAAATTTCTTCAGAGTCCAATTAACAACAGAAATTCATCAGAGTCCAGTTTTCTAGCAAAATTCGTCAGAGTCCTGTAATCTGTGAAAATTTGACAGAGTCCATTTTATACCCAATTTTCGTCAGAGTCCAATTTATACCGAAAATTCGCCAGAGTCCACTTTGTGCCAAAATATTCAAAGTCCAGTTCATGATCGAAATTAATCAGAGTCCAATTAAAGACCCAAATTTGACAGACACCACTATTTTGCTACTAGCAGTCCAATCCCCCTGAAATTTTAAACAGCCATATTTCAGACCCCGTAAATAAGATCAAAACAGTTAACGAGCTCCAGCTCTTGTCCCCACCTTACTTCCCTCTCGTGTCTTCGGTAATATCCTATCAAATTCCCTGAAATTTATACCCTCTGTATTTCAGACCCCATAAATAAGATCAAAACAGTTAATGAGCTCCAGCTCTTGTCCCCCACCTTACTTCCCTCTCGTGTCTTCGGTAATATCCTATCAAATTCCCTGAAATTTATACCCTCTGTATTTCAGACCCCGTAAATAGATCAAAACAGTTAACGGGCTCCAGCTCTCGTCCCCCTACTCCACCCTCAAGTCTTTGTTAATATCCTATCAATTCCCCTGAAATTTTTACCCTCTGTATTTCAGGCACCGTAAATAAGATCAAAACAGTTAACGAGCTCCAGCTCTCGTCCCCACCTTAGTTCTCTCTCGTATCTTTGTAAATAACCCATCAATTTCCCTGATAGTTTTACCCTCTGTATTTCAGACATAGTAAATATGATGTAAACAATTATAAAACTCTAGCTCTTGTCCTCTGTCCAAGTTCACTCCTGTAAATTCATTACTATCAGTCCAAATCCCCTGAGATTTAAACACACAACTACATTTTCAGACATAGTAAATGAAAACCAGTTCAGTTATCAAGTTTCAACTCTTGTCCCCCAGCTTAGTTCATTTTGTACAAGTTCTTTATTTTCCAACTAAATCACCCTGAGATTTAAGATCACCTTATTTCTAACGTAGTAAAATTAATCTGGACATTAACCAAGCTCCATTTCCTCTGTCTTAGATCATCGAACATAAATATATCTGATCAAGACCCTCTCCAGCCTAACTCTTTATCAGAGTAGTCACAAAACCCCAACCTGTGTAATTATCTTTCAACCCCAGCGTATCCAAACCTTCAATAATCATCATACTGTATTTGCATATTTTCTCTATATTCAGCTGTGTTCCTCACATTTTTTCCATGTTTTCTGTGTTCATTCCATGTTCTGCAAATGTTCACAGCATGCTCAGTTCAAATTTTTTCTACCATTTTCCCCGTATGTTCACTATGTTCTTTGTCATGTTTTCATGTACATCATATGTTCTCTGTATAACTTTTATACTCAATATTCATGTTCTCAATGTTCTTAGCTTGTTCTTCACATGTTCAGTGTTCATTCTTGTATTCCCTATGTTCCTTATCATGTCTTCATATTCTCTATAAGTTCATATTCCCTGCATGTTCACTCTATTCATCAACTTTTTCTTACATGTTTTCTGTGTTCACCGTATGTTCACTGTGTTCATTCCCCTAGTTAACCTCAATTTTTTTATGTTCTTTGTTTCTTTAAACCAATTTGTTTCTTCCATTCACTAACTAGTTCTTTGTCAAATAATATTATACTGCAATACAATTCCCTCATCAATTTTAGTCACCAAGTTTTTATTTGCAAAACTATGTCAAAGTAATTCTCGTAGTCAACTTAATAGTTCTACGGAACGGAAAGTTACTTAGAGAATAACATTTCATGACTGAGAATAACTTTTGATAGCTCTTAGAGAATAACTTTCATGGACGGAGATGTCTGAGATTAACTTTGATAGCTCAGACTAACTTTTGTGGACATGAGAATATCTTTGGATAACTCTGAGAATAACTTTGATGTCTTTGAAACAACTTTGATGTACGAGAGTGAATTAGAGATTACCTTTGTTAACTCTGAGATCAACTTTGATGAACAAAAGTGAGTTAGAGAAGAACATTGATGGCTTAGAGAGAATATCTTTGATGAAAGATGATGTCTTAGATTAACTTTGACGGCTCTTGGAATAACTTTGATGACTTTGAGAACAAGTTTGATAGCTCTGAGAATAACTTTTATGCCTCTGAGATTAACTTTAATGAACGAAGATGTCTTAGAAAGTTTCTCTGACGAACGAAAGGTTACTTAGAGAATAACTTTTATGTCTCTGAGAATAACTTTCATGTCTCTGAGAATAACTTTTATGTCTCTGAGAATAGCTTTTACGCCTCTGAGAATAACTTTGATGTCTTAAAGGATGTCTTTGATGTCTCAAAGGATGTCTTTGAGTGCAACTTTGATGAACGAGAGTGAGTTAGAGATTACCTTTGTTAACTCTGAGATTAACTTTGATGAACGAGAAAATAATTTTTGATAACATCGAGAATAATTTTGATAGCTCTGAGAATAACTTTTATGCCTCTGAGATTAACTTTAATGAACGAAGATGTCTTAGAAAGTTTCTCTGATGAACGAAAGGTTACTTAGAGAATAACATTTTGATGACTGAGATTAACTTTTTGATGACTCTGAGAATAACTTTGAGGATGCGAGTAAATTTTTGAGTGTTTGAGAGTGTCTTTTGATATCTCGAAGAGTTCCCATTGAAGTCTTAAAGGATGTCTTTGATGTCTCAAAGGATGTCTTTCAGTGCAACTTTGATGTCTTTGAGTAAGTCCTTGATGTCTCGAAGAGTGTCTTTGACTATATTTTCTTACTTAACGACATATAATTTTAGTTAGGAACAATGATGAATATGACTATTTTAGCGAAGTGAAAGGTTATTTTAGTTAAGAACAGTGTTGGAAAGAGGCTACACATGACTATTTTCAGATGAGAGAAGTGATATTTCAGTTAAGAAATGACAAGGAAACATGATGAAGTAACTATTTTTTAGTTGACTGATGAATATACTTTAGTTAAGGAAAAGGACAAAACATGACGAGGGAGACTATTTTTGTGCTCCCCAAAGTATAATGTCAGTTAAGAACAGCGATGAAAGATATCTTTGGTTATTTTTTCTTACTTAACAAAACATAATTTTAGTTAGGAACAATGATGATGAATATGACTTTTTCTGTTGATTGAATGGATAATTTTAGTTATGAAATGACAATGAAAACATGGTGAACACGGTTATTTTCTGATGACTAGGGAATAAGTTAGTTATGAACAGTGTTGGAAAGATTCCTTTGACTATTTTTTGGTTGATGGGCGAAAGATTTTTAGTTAAGAAGTTACAAGAAAGGTTTGTCTTTGTAAATTTTGAACTGAATAAAGTGTTAGATTTGTTTAAGAACGGGGTTGGTAGAACTATTAAGTTGACTACGAGAATTACTTTGACATAGTTTTGCAATAAAAACTTGGTGACTAAAATTGTTGACGGAACTGTATTGCAGATATAATATTATTTGACAAAGAACTAGTTAGTGAATGGAAGAAACAAATTGGTTTAAAGAAACAAAGAACATAAAAAAAATGAGGTTAAGTAGGGGAATGAACACAGTGAACATACGGTGAACACAGAAAACATGTAAGAAAAGTTGATAAATAGAGTGAACATGCAGGGAATATGAACTTATAGAGAATATGAAGACATGATAAGGAACATAGGGAATACAAGAATGAACACTGAACATGTGAAGAACAAGCTAAGAACATTGAGAACATGAATATTGATTATAAAAGTTATACAGAGAACATAATGATGTACATGAAAATATGACAAAGAACATACTGAACATACGGGGAAAATGGTAGAAAAAATTTGAACTGAGCATGCTGTGAACATTTGTAGAACATGGAATGAACACAGAAAACATGGAAAAAATGTGAGGAACACAGCTGAATATAGAGAAAATATGCATATACAGTATGATGATTATTGAAGGTTGGATACGCTGGGGATGAAAGATAATTAGACAGGTTGGGGTTTTGTGACTACTCTGATAAAGAGTTAGGCTGGAGAGGGACTTGATCGGATATATTTATGTTCGATGATCTAAGACAGAGGAAATGGAGCTTGGTTAATGTCCAGATTAATTTTACTACGTTAGAAATAAGGTGATCTTAAATCTCAGGGTGATTTAGTTGGAAAATAAAGAACTTGTACAAAATGAAACTAAGCTGGTGGACAAGAGTTGAAACTTGATAACTGAACTGGTTTTTATTTACTATGTCTGAAAATGTAGTTGTGTGTTTAAATCTCAGGGGGATTTGGACTGATAGTAATGAATTTACAGGAGTGAACTTGGACAGAGGACAAGAGCTAGAGTTTTATAATTGTTTACATCATATTTACAATGTCTGAAATACAGAGGGTAAAACTTTCAGGGAAATTGATGAGTTATTTACAAAGATACGAGAGAGAACTAAGGTGGGGACGAGAGCTGGAGCTCGTTAACAGATTACAGGACTCTGACGAATTTTGCTAGAAAAACTGGACTCTGATGAATTCTGTTGTTAATTGGACTCTGACGAAATTTAGGTATAAAATGAACTCTGATGAAAAATGGGTTGAAAATGGTCTCTGACTAATTTTGCTAACAAAGTGGACTCTGTTAATTTTAGGGAAAAACTTGACTCAGATTATTTCAGGCATAAACAGAACTCTGATGAAATTTGAGCTTTAAACTGTCTCTGACTAATTTTGCTAACAAAGTGGACTCTGAGAATTTTGGGCACAAACTGGTCTCTGACGAATTTCTGCCTATAACTGGGCTCTGTTCAATTTTGGTCTTTACAGGTTGAAATAGCCGTAAATGGATATAAAACTAAATGTTATGGCTAAGTTGTCTGTTTTCCTTAACAAAACATCTAAGACAATATTCTCTGAAAATGGTCCTTTTACAAATTCGGTCATAAACATATAAATAAATTTCTATGATTATTTGAAACTCTGAAAATAGCTGTAAGGAAATAGGAGGAGAGAGAGAGAGAGAGAGAGAGAGGACGGTCCAGATATTATGGAGAAGATAAGATAAGATAAGAGGTAACATGCATGCGGCGTCTGGCTGGCCGGCATAAGGTAAACACAGGTGCGCCACAGATTGTGAGGTAAGGGGGTGAGGGAGGGACACTATCGTATGACATTATTTCATCATAAGAATTCCAAATCTGTGACTGCCCAAATTCACCTGAAAAACCCTGGCTCATAAACACGAATTTGAATTTCTCCCATAAGAACTTTAACAAAGTTGTATGAACATATTTTCAGCATTAGAACTTTTAACAAACTTCTAAGATCTCAGAAATTATTTTTCCTCATAAGAATTCCTTAATCCCAAATCTGTGACTCCTCAAATTCGCCTGAAAACCCTGGCAGTCCACAGAGGAATTTCTAAATTTACCTGAAAACCCTGGCAGTCCCACAGAGGAATTTCTCCGATGTTGAAAACAGGCAAAATATGTCCGTAGAGTTCTCCTGGAAATGCTGCCTCTTAAACACGAATTTGAATTTCTCCCATAAGAACTTTAACAAAGTTGTATGAACTTATTTTCAGCATAAGAACTTTTAACAAACTTCTAAAATCTCAGAAATTACTCGCTCAGAAGAAATCCTTAATCCCAAATCTGTGACTCCCCAAATTCGCCTGGAAAACCCTGGCAGTCCACAGGGGAATTTCTAAATTTACCTGAAAACCCTGGCTCCCATAGAGGAATTTCCCCCAAAACAAAAATTCCTCTGTGGACTGCCATCCACACTACTGTGGTGAAGGTGGGAGTGGTGGAGGTGGTGGTGGTGGTGGTAGTATGGTGGAGGTGGTGCTGGTGGTGAAGGTAGTGTTGTGGTGGTGGTGGGTAGTATGGTGGTGGTGGTGGTGGTGGTGGTGGTGGTAGTGGTGGTGAAGGTAGTGTGGTGGTGGTGGTGAAGGTAGTGAGGTGGTGGTGGTGAAGGTAGTGTGGTGGTGGTGGTGAAGGTAGTTGGTGGGTGGTGATGAAGGTAGTGTGGTGGTGGTGGTGAAGGTAGTGTGGTGGTGGTGGTGAAGGTAGTGTGGTGGTGGTGAAGGTAGTGTGGTGGTGAAGGTAGTGTGGTGGTGGTGGTGGTGAAGGTAGTGTAGTGGTGGTGGTGGTGAAGGTAGTGTGGTGGTTGTGGGGGTGGTGGTGGTGGTGGTGGTGGTGGTGGTGAAGGTAGTGTGGTGGTGGTGGTGGTGGTGGTGGTGGTGGTGGTGGTGGTGGTGGTGGTGGTGGTGAAGGTAGTGTGGTGGTGGTGGGGGGTGGTGGTGGTGGTGGTGAAGGTAGTGTGGTGGTGGTGGTGGTGGTGGTGGTGGTGAAGGTAGTGTGGTGGTGGTGGTGGTGGTGAAGGTAGTGTGGTGGTGGTGGTGGTGGTGAAGGTAGTGTGGTGGTTGTGGTGGTGGTGGTGAAGGTAGTGTGGTGGTTGTGGTGGTGAAGGTAGTGTGGTGGTAGTGGTGGTGAAGGTAGTGTGGTGGTGGTGGTGGTGAAGGTAGAGTGGTGGTGGTGAAGGTAGTGTGGTGGTGGTGGTGGTGGTGGTGAAGGTAGTGTGGTGGTGGTGAAGGTGGTGGTGAAGGTAGTGTGGTGGTGGTGGTGATGGTGGTGAAGGTAGTGTGGTGGTGGTGAAGGTAGTGTGGTGGTTGTGGTGGTGGTGGTGAAGGTAGTGTGTGGTTGTGGTGGTGGTGGTGAAGGTAGTGTGGTGGTTGTGGTGGTGGTGGTGAAGGTAGTGTGGTGGTTGTGGTGGTGAAGGTAGTGTGGTGGTAGTGTGGTGGTGAAGGTAGTGTGGTGGTGGTGGTGGTGAAGGTAGAGTGGTGGTGGTGAAGGTAGTGTGGTGGTGGTGGTGGTGGTGGTGAAGGTAGTGTGGTGGTGGTGAAGGTGGTGGTGAAGGTAGTGTGGTGGTGGTGGTGATGGTGGTGAAGGTAGTGTGGTGGTGAAGGTAGTGTGGTGGTGGTGAAGGTAGTGTGGTGGTGGTGAAGGTAGTGTGGTGGTGGTGAAGGTGGTGGTGAAGGAGGTGGTGAAGGTGGTGGTGGTGGTGAAGGTAGTGTGATGGTGGTGAAGGTGGTGGTGAAGGTAGTGTGGTGGTGGTGAAGGTGGTGGTGAAGGTAGTGTGGTGGTGGTGGTGGTGAAGGTAGTGTGGTGGTGGTGGTGAAGGTAGTGTGGTGGTGGTGGTGAAGGTAGTGTGGTGGTGGTGATGAAGGTAGTGTGGTGGTGGTGGTGAAGGTAGTGTGGTGGTGGTGGTGAAGGTAGTGTGGTGGTGGTGGTGAAGGTAGTGTGGTGGTGGTGGTGAAGGTAGTGTGGTGGTGGTGGTGAAGGTAGTGTGGTGGTGGTGGTGAAGGTAGTGTGGTGGTGGTGAAGGTATTGTGGTGGTGGTGGTGAAGGTAGTGTGGTGGTGGTGGTGGTGAAGGTAGTGTGGTGGTGGTTGTGGTGGTGAAGGCAGTGTGGTGGTGGTGGTGAAGGTAGTGTGGTGGTGGTGAGAACATGAAGTGTAAATCTGGTATTAGCCTCCACTAGCAAAATCTGGTTACAGCACAAGAATATCTTCCAATATTCCTGAGTGTATGAAATAATTACAAAGCTCAAAGTACTTTATACCATATGGTCTGAAGTCACTTATAACAGGGCAATCACAGATACAGTGTTGGAGAGTATGTCCCAGCTCTTATTCACATAGTTTACAATTGGAATGTTCACCATTGGGGGATTCATTACCTGCAGCCACCTTCCATAGATATCGATACCCCAGCCTAATTCTGGCAATTACAATATCACACTGTCTAGTGGATGGTTTATCCTGAAGTGCATTGGACATCACCTGTGATCTTATGACCATTTTGATGAGTCAATATATTCTCCCTTGTATTCATGAAGTTAATTTAAAAGGGAATTCCATTCACCCAGTAAGTATTAAAAGATTAAAGTTCCCTCACACTCGGTATTATTTGACTGGTCTCCTCATGAGTCAATTAGCCTAATTATCAAACTTCCAGGAGTGGTGGCAGCATTATATGTTTATGAGTAAACTGATCTTCCATCTGATGTGTTAGAATTGCAAAGATATGTTTAACATCTTGGACATTTCTCTCCCCTCCTTCCCCCCCAATAACTGGTTTCGTCAATTTCTGCTGCGAGGGCAGACTATCACCCCAGAGAACTGGCAAAATACAGTTATTACAGCCTAAAGTTTTACCAGTTTAGTTTAGCAACCATTACGGTGAGTTTTTGTGGGAAGTGTTACAATGGTGACATGTATCTAACGTTACAATTGGTAGCAGCAGTGCTTGTTGCCCACGTAACAATAACAATAACACTATAACAAAATAACATCATCAACATCAACAATTAGCAACGGTAATGTCTTCTCACTCACATAATAACATAGGGTAAAAAAAAGACCACACTTGTGAATTTATGAAACTCGTGTAAGGAATTTACACCAAGTCTTTCACACACACTCAGAAGAGTGCGAAAGACTGTAAATTCCTTACATAAATTTCACAAATACACAAGTGTGGGTTTTTTTTCCAGTAATAACAACCTTAATAACCCTCCGGAGACTGATAGATCCCAAGCCAACACCAAACCAATATCAAGTTATAATCACAAATATGTTTGGTCCCCACACAGACAAACATTGTCTATTGCACTAGATAATTATATCCCACAGGCCTTTAGATTATCTTGTAGGCATTTTACTGGTAGAGTTTCCTCGTCATTTGGGACCTGGAAAAAAGAGATAAGCTTAGTACTAACATCCAATAAAAGTCATTTATCATTATATGTTTATGCTTGTTGTTTAATGTTGTTTAAGATTCTCTACCTGGAACAAAAAGTTCCATGCAGCACGGGCTACGGTGAGCCCGTAGTACATATTTATGCTATTTCTATCCAATTTCATACATATTTTTATGCTTACTTGTACCAAAGTTGGGACAAATTATAACATTTTCAATCGAGAAAATAATCCAGATTTGTTTAAGCGTAATTATAATGTTTAACTGTATATATGTGGTTAATGATGCAATACAGAAAGTTAAATAAACTTTGGAAATAAATAAACAATTATGTTTAAACAATATTATAATGATCAGACTAAAAATCTAACCAGGTATAGCCAAGCCTAACTTATTTTAACCAGTTATAGCTTAGCCTAACTTATTCTAACCAGTTATAGCTTAGCCTAACTTATTCTAACCAGTTATAGCTTAGCCTAACTTATTCTAACCAGTTATAGCTTTGCCTAACTTAATCTAACCAGTTTTGCCAAAGCTAAGAGTGACTCGATCAACGTTACCACTGACCACAGCTCTGAGAGCTTGATCAAGGTCTTTGATGAGGTGGTGAGCCGGCTCTAAGCCACACGACACACGGACGAGGCCATCTGTGATGCCCAAGTTCTCTCTAGTCTCTGCTGGCAGACACTTGTGGCTCATCACACACCTGTTGAAAATACATAAACGAAAAGTTGCAATGACTGGTATGTAATTTCTAGTTTATATTTTTATTAATTTAAATGTTTTGTTTTATATTTAAACTTCAGTTTTTGTTAGATTTTTGCCAATTTTAATTTATATGTTTCATTTGCTAGTGTGACAGTTTGTTAAGTTGGGTAAGAAAGGGAGAATTTAACTCTAAGAGAGATGAACAAGGCCCGTGACGAGGATTCGAACCTGCGTCCAAGAGCATCCCAGACGCTGCCTTTTAATCGACTGAACTACGACATGGTTAAAAGAACCCTCGTCACGGCCCTTTGAAATTCGAAATTTCATTTCAAATTACGTCCCCTTTTGGTCATAGCGCGCATACGAGCCAAAAGCGACGATATTTTTTAAGAGGACGGGTTGTTAGCATGCTTATAACACCTGTCAGCTGGATTATAGTTCGATTCCTCACAGTGGATGTGCATTTATATTTGAGTTAACTTTAAATGTCAGTTTTTTTTATTTTTTTATTCATTACGTCTACCATACCCATGCTGTGGGAGGTAGTGGAAAAGGTTACAGAGGCACACATGGGGGCTCAGGAACTCTGAATTACTGTAAAAATAATCCAATTCAATGCTCAATTGAAAAACAAATATTAACCAAAACCCTTCATTAACTCACGGAGGTTGACAGAAAGACTCAGCCCCTCCCAAGCTAGTTGCGAAAGTAAACATCTTTAACTGCTTGCAAAAGTGAGTCGATGCTTTTAAAGTGTTTCCCTTGATGCAGAAGGAGAACATGCCGGAGTGGCCGTAACACTGACGCTTCGACAGCTGTAAACACCATCAACACAGTTTACTGTCATCTATATACCAAGGACATTGACATTGAAATAGGTTTATTGAGGTAAAATACACTGGAGTAAAGTGAGAGATAATTGTGCCTGCTGAACTTGTGTTTCCTGGCAGACGCGTACAGCTACTCTAACTATAAAGGCACCTTGTTGTGTATGGTTGTTAGGCACGTTATTGTGTATGGTTGCTAGGCACGTTGTTGTGCATGGTTGCTAGGCACGTTGTTGTGCATGGTTCCTAGGCACGTTATTGTGTATGGTTGCTAGGCACGTTGTTGTGCATGGTTGCTAGGCACGTTGTTGTGCATGGTTGCTAGGCACGTTGTTGTGCATGGTTGCTAGGCACGTTGTTGTGCATGGTTGCTAGGCACGTTGTTGTGCATGGTTGCTAGGCACGTTGTTGTGCATGGTTGCTAGGCACGTTGTTGTGCATGGTTGCTAGGCACGTTGTTGTGCATGGTTGCTAGGCACGTTGTTGTGCATGGTTGCTAGGCACGTTATTGTGCATGGTTGCTAGGCACGTTGCAACAGAGGGTTGGGAGAAAAGGAAGCTTGCACATCACCACGGGGAGTTGCACGATTGCGCCACACAATTGATATTGAACATTAACATTTTATGTATTAACAACGGACTCCAAGAGCTGAAGATCAAGCTGGTGTTTCAATTATGGCAGTGAAAGGTTATGCCGGTACACTTGCACCATCCCTCACAACAGATCACCATCTTCTATGCCAGCACATCATTGGCTGATATAATTTCACGTACCAACTCCCATCACAGCATCAGAATCACCCAAAAAAGGAAAACTGGTTGAGGCACTACCCAGTACACTACTCCTCTTTACCTTATCTCCCAGTTCTTTTCCTGACTCTTCCATCTCCTGCTTACCATGTTGTTGTTGTTAAAGATTCGCTACCTGGAACATAAAGTTCCAAGTAGCACGGGCTATGGTGAGCCCGTAGTGCCTTTTAAGCACTATGGGAATATATATGCTCTCAACTCCCTGCATTACCACGAGGACAAAAATATAATGCAATGGTAAAGTTTCTAACAGTTTAATGAACCAATACCTTTAATGTGTTAAGTATGCTTTTATATAATGTATTTTTTTATATAAGGCATTATATTGGGTCAATAAAACCTGAAAATGTGATGATAATAATTATCTAAAATTAGAAACTAGAAAATTCACACTGAGCCTAATCATTTCTGGTTTCAGTTGCAAGATTTTGTTAAAAAAATTATTAAAATGTAAATTTTTCAAGCTTCAAGCGACGGTTAAAGTGGAAAATGCACTTCCTTACCTCATGCTGAGGGTGAGATGGTAACCCAGGGTGAATGACCTTCTCCACACAAGGGTGGTCTCCAAAAACTTGGCCACTGCTAAACCATTCTTCATGTGTTGTTCCATTCTCAGTGCCAAGGTTTTGAGTGACCGATTAACCAAGTAACACTCAAGTGGGGAAGGAACAGATCCAATAGCATTTTGGAAGAAACGAAGTTCATCATGAAGGTCATCCCTGTAAGTGACAATGGTATTTAAAATACACAAGTTTTGACGAAACTTACTCAAACTTTAATTTACATTTTATAATAGAAAATATGTTACCTGTAACTTAAATTAGTTTACAAGCTTTATAATATTATAAATATAACAAATAAGAATCAACGTAA
>NC_091152.1:30512342-30537342 GCF_040958095.1 Procambarus clarkii | reverse complement strand
ATAGTGATCAAAAGAGTACAGGAAATTACAGAGTAATTTATCATTGATAAACAAATAGGGCTCAGTGGAGAAAGAAGGCTTATAGATTAGTTATTTGCAATACAACATCTTACACAGAAGGCATGCAAGATTTAAGGTGTATGTGGTATTTATGGACTTAAAAAAATACAATAAAGTTATTAAAGTAGAACAAGAAGTGATGAACATATACAGTTATTAGATGTCTGTTAAAGGTGCAGGTAGCAATACATGTGTAACTAAATGATGTACTTCATGGAGTATTAACTATTGGTGTAATAACAGTGTAATAATTAATGGTGTAATAATAATCTCAGTTCCCATTCTGAAAATTATTATTATCAAATCAAATGTACAAATTATCAATTTATATAGCATTGACATCATCGTATAGTACTCCGATTATTAAAAATAATATATGCAAAAAAAAATAATATACAATAATTTCCGCAATGCAAGTTGTGATGTGACAATTTAGATAATTTTTGCACATTTTGAAACATTTTGCACATGAACGATTGACAAGAAAATACAAGTTTCCTAAGCTACATACTAGAACAGAGAAAATAATGACGGATGGAAAATAATGGTCAGGAATGTTGTAAAGAGACTAGGATATGAGTGGAGTAATACGTAGGATAGTACCAGTAGGCTAGATTGTGGGGCCTCTATGCTTTGTAGTAGTTGCACTATAGTAGCGTACTCTACACGACAAAACTAATCTCGAACTGCATTCTTAAATGCATGGATGAGAAAGAGCTACATACTGGTACAAAGTAACGAGGACACAGTTTCCACTGACAAACTCATACAAGGGGTAGAAATAGCTTAAGCTACTCTATCCCTTTGAGATGTATTTTTTCTTGTCTCAATAAACATACTTGAACTCATACAAGTAGTCAAAATGACTTAAGATAAAACTTCCACCATGTAGGAACACAACGATCCTCGGTACAGTAAAAGTACTTGGTTGAAAATACCGAATTGCTCTACTCTTGAGCCATGCCTCACTGCTCCCTAAAGTAGCTCAGCAAGATGCCAACCCGTTCTCGCAAATTTAATAAGTCAATATTGACTTATTAATTATGTGCATAGGTGACATACTTAACATAATAGTTTCCCTTGAAAAGCTTCATAGAAAACACCGACCTTACCTAACCTACTTAGTATGTTAAGATAAGCATCTTATTGCTTCATAATTACAATTATTACCTAACCTATACCTATAACAGGTTAAGTAACAATTGTAATTACGAAGCTATAAGATGCTTATTTTAACATACTAAGTAGGTTAGGTAAGGTCGGTGTTTTCTATGAAGCTTTTCAAGGGAAACTATTATGTTTAGTATGTCACCTATGCACGCAACTAATAAGTCAATATTGACTTAATAAATTTGCGAGAACGGGTTGGCCTAGCTCTACAATCCGCAGTGTGGTGACCAACTTGTTTATGGTATTTGCAATATGGGAGCCTAGAATGATTAGATTGACGAGGGGACCGAGAGAATTGTCTAGGAGGTGATGATCTAGGGGCGGACCAACAGTCCCTTGCGAGGTGGTTACTCTTACCACAATGCCAACATGAGGGAGTGGATGGTTGTGGACTATGGCGTTTCGGCAATTTATGAGGCGGCGAATTTGACTGGGGGCTACGAGCATGGGTACGCTTCTGCGACCAAGAGTTTTGAGAGTTTGTGGGAGGATGCTGAGAGCTTGTTACTACATTTACAGTATCAGAGTGTGGCAACAGTTGAGCACTTCGGGGAGCTAGTTTATCGGCGGCATTGTTAATAGCCTCAAACACTTCACCAATTTCATGTTTAACACCAAAATTTTGTTGCTCAACGATTGGTTTAGTATGCTCTGGGGCGAAATGCATTAACGTACCAAATGCTATAATTTTGGCCATAGCCTCAGGGGACAGAGTATTGTCTTTATCTAACCAAGTCGAATTATTCATAGCAGACACTAAGGCATACAGATACTGATCGAGACGGCTAGTAAACGCATTAAAAGACTCACCAGGCTGCATGGTGGCATTTGCAATTTTCTTAACTAACCTATACGGGTCAAGGTCTCCTTTATTAACAAAATGCCGGCGAAAGAAATCCTTAAAATCAGACCATGACTGGAGGCTAACAATGGCTTTCTCGTCAACAACAAAACGTGCATCACCTTTGGTTGTGTCCACAGCTGACCGTGCAATTGCTAAGTATTCGGCATCAGTAGGCTTAGAAAAACGTGCAACTGTTTTCGCTTCAACCTTACTAAACCATGATTCAAATAAGCGCGATTCCCCAGCAAAAAGAGGAATAGCCATTTCCTGAGCTGATCTCTGGCCATTGGGACGAGCAACTGTTCCTGTTGATTCTGAAGGGGTTTCAACAGTGGTAGGCATTGTCACAGCCGTGGAAGTAATATTTGAACGCAGATTATAATTAAGTGCACCTGACATCATAAATAGTATACACAAAAAATAAACACACAAAAAAATATCAACTTGGCTAAGTAAAAATGGCAGAAATAAAATTATTAAACTGGGCTAGGCAAGAAAATAATTAAGAACAAGCAATTGTAACCTAAATTTAGCAATCTTTCATTAAAAAATGACTGGAATTAGAAGTATGTAAATTAATTAAACCCAGGCTAAGCACAGCAATTTAGAATAAAAACTGGGAAATGCAATTGCAAAATTCCATTAAAAAGATTCAACACAACAAGTGGCAATGCAAGAAATATGGATGTAGCACATAAACTGGACACAGGAATGTATATAACTGCTATGGTAAAAATTATAATATGCAATGTTAAGGAATAAATTTCAATTTTAGGCCTGGAGGAATTAAAAAAAATTATATTGCACAAATCCTTAACTGCTACTAAAACAAGGATTTCTTACTGCACTGGAATTTGAATTTACCAATAACACTCTAGGAGAACAATTAAAATTCAATGAAATTACTGTAAGAAGCAGGAATGTTGAAATCACAGAAGAAAACTGTGGGGAGTGGAGTACTGAACCAGCTCCAATATTTAACAAGTCACTGAATGGTTAATTCACAGGATATTATGGATATTATTATGTAAGTCACTTTTTAGCACTTGGCACGTTGTTCTCAACCAGCAATTACTTATCTCAGGGTTGTAATTTATGAGGATCACCAGTAGCCAAAGTAGGAGGAACGTCGTGAAGATCTGAAGAGGCACATGTGAGGCGTGTTTACAAACTGGTGCGATGGCAGCGCTCCTGGCGGTGGTGGCGCGAGACTCAGGGAGGACCCCACACACTGTTGATGCTGGAAGCGCGAAGATAAATTCTGACGACGACGATATTGCGACGATGTCGGTGGGGAAACACGATAGGGAGATAGGAGTTCACACAAACGATGGAGCAGGGGCTGGTGGCGAGGTGTGAGCTTGAGAGGGAGGCGAGGTGTGTGAGCTTGGGGAGGCGACACTAGTCAAACAATTGCAGTCCACCAAATATTCTCAAGGAACAATACAGTACATACGATGATCAGTTGATAGTTGCGACGATGATTGACCACGATTGCAATAGCTTGAACACTCACAAAGCTTAGATGCTGTCAGCTTGGGTGGCGGTGGTGGTGGTGGGTGTAGGTTCCCACGTGGTGGCGCGAGATTCAAAAATGGCTGGCACGGAAGCTTCCTTCCTCCTCACTGATGAATTAGCGTTCTCACAGGAAAATATTGACCCTTACTGCTGAGACGTTGGCCTGGAGCAGTGGTTGATGGCAGGACCCCGGTCTGGCACAATATTTGATGCGTGGGTGGCAGGATGGTGGCTATGAAGGCGGCTGATGGCGGTGGAGGTGGCGGTAGCAGCTGGAACACGAGGCAATGTTGGGTACTTGAATTTTCGTTTCCAGAAAAAAAATGTCTGGGTCCCACTGCTGCTACCAGTATTCGTTTGCCTTGTTCGGGTAGAATGTAGACACAGTAGTCGCTTCTGTATATATTTATTGACCGAGACAACAAGGTATATATCTGCCTAGCCGAGGTCCTTCTACTCTGAGTCTGTGAGGATAACTGAGACTGCTGGGAGCATGACTTGATGCTCCTCTGTCTGGCATGATGTCAGAGGCCTACTTGCCTGTGATTGGTTACATTTCAACTGACATAGAATTTGAGTATAACAAGTGTGGTGGTGGTGGTGAAGGTAGTGTGGTGGTGGTGGTGAAGGTAGTGTGGTGGTGGTGGTGAAGGTAGTGTGGTGGTGGTGGTGGTGGTGGTGAAAGTAGTGTGGTGGTGGTGGTGAAGGTAGTGTGGTGGTGGTGAAGGTAGTGTGGTGGTGGTGGTGAAGGTAGTGTGGTGGTGGTGGTGGTGAAGGTAGTGTGGTGGTAGTGTTGGTGAAGGTAGTGTGGTGGTTTTGGTGGTGGTGAAGATAGTGTGGTGGTGGTGGTGAAGGTTGTGGGAAATTTTTACCCACTACATCTATATTATTATCTAAGAAATATATTATTTCTATATCATATCTAAATCATATCAATATCATATCAAAATCATATTAGAATCATATCAGAATCATTATACAGCTAGATCTTACATGACAATGCCTATGATCACGTAGACCATATGGCCCTATAGGTGCCTACGTGACTTTGTGCATGATCTCTCAAGGATCCAGAAGCATCTAGAAAGATTTCTTAATTAAAAAACTATTGGAACAATTGAATCGATTTCTTGTAAGGATTAAATTAAATCCTTAATATTAATCAATAGTACTAACCAGTACCCCTTATTATCTTTATATCCTATATCTAATTATGTTATAATCACATCTTATCTCAATCATATGTCTAGACAGTAAAAATAATCAATCAATATTCATTGAAGGCTACCGTGCTCAGGGAGTATGGGGGGGGGGGTGCGATGGCGGGGAGAGAAGCGCCCACCACACCCCGGGCCAGAACGCGTGTGTTTACAAACAGTGAACATGTGTCATGGTGCTTAGCAAACATTAATCGACTTAGGACACCTTATCCAATTATCTTTATCATCAGTGATTACTCTCTAGAACTGGGGGAGTACCTGGACAATATATCTACAAGGAAAAATTCCTAAAATATATCTAATAAGTGTAGAGTGGAGCACACTAAGTGCCACTGTCTCTACCTCCACCATCATACCTGTCATCCTTCTGTAAATGCAATAACCCTTTAACTGCGCAAGGCGCCTGCAGGCCCAGACCTCGGGTGCACAACGCACCTACAGGTGTTTTTTTCTCACTTACGGTGTTCTGAATGTGTTGATGGTGAATGTATATAGTGTGTGACAGTGTATAGTATGTAAATAGATTGTATATATATACATAAATTAATGATACATGGTAAATATGTGCAACATATGTGTACACAAGTGTCATGCACATAACACAGTGTCCTTGGACAGTACGGATGTTTTACTGCCATAATATAGTGTACGTGTTCATTATACATAGGATTAGCACGTAAAAACAAATAAAATGTATTTGCTACTGTGCGCAAAAAATGAACAAAAATATATTCGCGGCAACTCGCACGCCCCGCCCCGGGAACTTACAGCACAGGCGCACGGGGAATGAAGACGTCACGTGCCACCTTACGGACCCCATAGCAGCCAAAGTAAGTATAATTTCGAAATTCTGTTGCTATACCCATATACAGGGAGGGTTTTTTGACACTTTCAGAACAAAAAAAGATTTTTTTTCCCGAGAATTTATTTCTTGCGCACTGGAGGGGGGGGGGGGGTGTCATATTTATAGGCCGTGCAGTTAAAGAGTTAAGGAAATAATCACATAGCAATGCTACCAGAACAATCTACAGCAAAGCTGTGATATAAAATATCATTCCTAAACTCGGCACGAGAGTTACAAAGTCTGGCATACTTGTCAGACAGGCACCCGGCATTCAGAGAAGTATATTGAATGTTATTAGTATATTAACTGGCCAATTGTATGCATGTGTAACTTTAATATATCCAATAAGTCTGCCTGTCGGTTATAGAATGAGGCAACGCCTCATATTTCAGTGAGTATTCATTAGTAGTGCAGCAACTGAATCTCTATATAAATTGAATATGTCTATATATATATATATATATATATATATATATATATATATATATATATATATATATATATATATATATATATATATATATATATATATATATATATATATATATATATATATATATATATATACTTGAACATATAAATTAAATTAACAAATGCTTGCTCAGTTATCTTTAATTTATCATATAAGTTTATCTAATTGAATATAATTTTTAGTACCTAGTTAACAGTACTTAGACCACATTTAAGGTCATTTATCATACTTCTACAATTTAAATTGTTGTATATAGTATAAGAATATTGGCTGTTGATAGTTATGGTCCCATGGACGATCAACAATCAATACCAATTGATTTACGTTAATAACACAATAACATTTACGTTAATAACAAGGTAACATTTACGTTAAATTAACAACTCTTACAACTGTCACCAACTAGTAACGCGGAAATTACACAACACTCTACCCGTCGAGCATTCAGTGAGAAAATCCCATTAATCCCTGTACTTCCAGGAAGCTGATTAATCTCTTTACTAGTTACGTTAATTTACGTTAATCGGTTACTAATCACTCAGCGATGGTAAACTCTGATTTACAATGTCCAAAGTGCTAAGAGAACGGTAATCACTCGTGATTACCTTTAGAGTAATTAATTACTATCTTCAAGATCAATAATTAACAATTAAAATACGCAACCTTTCACACTGGCTCAGCAATTTACATTAAGGTATGAATTCCGTCTGAGCCTTCCACACTCAGACCAATTCAGGTGGCTAATAACAGTAATTAGCCCCACGTTTACGTTATTCTAAAATGACGTTACTCCTCCCATGAGTCAATCAAGTGCCGGTACTTCCGGGCAGATAACGACGTTACGTTAATGGAACAATGTAGCCTTCGTGTGAGTCGATCAAACAAGGATCGAGATTAATTACTTTGCCTTCCTGAAACACGTCAATTACCCGGCCCACTGACCCTTAATTACGACAGACAATACTCTAATTCTTATCTGGCTGATGGCTAGGCTCCTCGAGACTACCGTAGCTGCTTACAGGAACGTAAATTAACCCAAACGTATTCTACGTTACTCAAATTGTCAAAGAACAAATTCTCTTAAAGCAATGGGCGTTCCCTTGATTACGTTATATTAATGGCCTCGCAATCACCTCACTGAATACTGGACTTCGATGTCCTACCAGATAACAGGAGAACATATGTGTATCCAAGTACTCGTCTACAGCTGAGTTCCCCCACGACAATGACAAATCACACTAACAAATCACAGAGATTTACGTTACAATCCGGTTGCAATGACAATACTGCAGAACCTACTAAAATAACCTACAGGACATGAACCCTCTAGAACACTGCCCCACAATGGCTTTACTGGACTGCAATCACCCACGGTGATGCTCAACACTAGCAACAATCACCATCAAATAACAACCCCTTTTGCAATAACACACGGCAAGTACTCTAATTTCCAAATATTAAAATACTGCACACACTTACTTACTTACTGTTGCAAATGACCCCAATGCTCTCAATAACCCCTAGAACATAGGTCAATATATATCAATCACCTCACAGTAAATAACACTGGGCACCGTGACACTACGATTATATATATATATATATATATATATATATATATATATATATATATATATATATATATATATATATATATATATATATATATATATATATATATATATATATATATATATATATTGTGACGGTAACGCGTTAGTGTTCGGCTGTTCAAAGCTAGGGGTATGGCCTCGTCACATAGTATTAAAAAAAATAGAAAATCTGGAACTTCGTCTGTGGTAAGGTAAGGAGAAGACACACAAAACACAAGTAAACTTTAACAATGAAATTTTAATTACGTTAAATAAACAAAACATGAATAAAATGGACAAACAATTTCGTATAAGAAAATCAATCAATCAAAATAATAAGAATAATTAAATGACACAATGAAAAGTTACGTTAAGACAAAATAACAAGAAGTGCAATATAAAAGTAAATGAAAGGTGCTGGAATATTGGCTTTAAGCTATCACCTCTCTCAGTATACGTACGCTAAAGCTTACGTCTAGCAGGGAGAAGTGTTAACTGTGAAAGCACGGAATATTGTGAGGACTGAGGTCGTGGCGGCCCCAGACATCAAGTAGTATGGGGGGGGGGGTGAGTGCAGTTGCAGCCAGACCGGCGACCAATCAGGCGAGGAGCCGGCAGTAAGACAGGTAGTTTGGCGGTTTGAGTCTGAGCAGGTGTCCCTGGCTGCATACGTTTTGCGCTCTGGCAAACCTTGGAGATGTTGTTGTCGTTGTTGGACATTTCTTCCATAGTAGTTTTATATAGTTGTAACGACGTAATTGTGGAGGGAAGAGCAGGCTCAATCTCTTGAAGGAGATTATCGTCACAACTCTCCCCCGAAGCCTGCGGTTCTGGAAGAAGTACGTCGTTATGTGGTGGAGTAATGGATGGAGTTGCTTCTACTTCATAAACTCTGGAGAGATCATTGGCTAAGATGTTGTCGGAATCTTGGTATAGCGTGTCTCCAGGTTGAATTTCTGCAGTTAGCAAGCCCATAGTAGAAGACGTTGAGATGAGAAGTGGGCGTGCTGCAGGAGGTGTAGGGTGGTGTGGTCCGTGTTGATGGTGGACCGAGCACTTTTCAGGTGTGGAGTGAAGTGCTGGAGCTTCAGGATGATGAAGAGTAGCTCCTTGCCAATTGTTCCGTAGTTCCTTGTAGCAGTAGTCGCTGACAGGTGTATTCTCCTCGCCTTGTTGCTGCATCGCGACACCACCAACGTCGGTACCACTGGCGTCGACATGGAGGATGAAGGGCTTATCTGACGAGGTGAGAGTGGAATTAGAATAGGGCAAAGGAGCACGATTATTATCCTGAAAGCATTTGGGAAGATCATTAAGGATTTCGGAATTAGAAAGCGCTGACTCCTGGTCAGTGCTTTCGGGAGGAGAAGCTGGGATGGTCTCACTGTGGATGTAGGGTTCTGTGAAGGTAGAACAGTTAGTCAGGACAGTGGGAGGAGTACCATTATATTGCTTCAGGAGGTTGACGTGGCACAGCTGGGTCTTCCGCCGCCTATCTGGAGTCTCTATTACGTAGTTGTTATTATTCCTGCACTCTTTGATGCAGTAGGGTCCTGAAAACCTGTTTTGTAAAGGTGAACCTGGGATAGGGAAATATGCAAGGACGAAGTCTCCCGGCTTGAATTTTCTTACTTTGCTGGTCTGGTCGTAATGAGTCTTCATTCTCTCCTGGGCTTTCAATAGATTATCATGGGCAAAACGGTGGACTCTCTCTAGAATGTGTTGAAGGTTTTGAAGAAACTGGGGCACATTCTGATGCTCACTGAAGGTGGCATCTCGGAGAGAGTCTTTGAAAGCCTTAAGGGGAGTACGGCACTTACGGCCGTAGAGCATCTCATAAGGAGATACTCCTAGGGACTCATTGGGGAGACTTCTGTAAATACACATTATAAGGTCAATCTGCTTATCCCAATCCTTCGAGGTTTCACTACAAAACTTTTTCAAGAGTGCTTTGATTGTCTGATGACTACGTTCAAGAGAACCCTGTGAAGCAGGATGATAGGGGCTGGACAATACCTGTTTGATGTTGAACTCCTCCAGTGTCCTTTTGAAGAGATCACTGGTGAAGTTGGTACCACAGTCGCTCTGAATCTCCCTGGGAAATCCGTATTGAGTGAAGATCTTCAATAGATGTTTTATAACCGTAGCAGCCGTGATGTTCTTCACTGGAACTGCTATGGGAAATCTGGTGGTAGGACACAGGATGGTTAGGATGTAGGCGTTACCTGAACTGGTCCGAGGTAAAGGACCAACACAGTCTATTATGAGTCTGTGGAAAGGTTCCGCAGGCACCTGTATGGGAATCAGTGGCGCTCTGGGAATGGAGATGTTCGGTTTGCCTGCCATCTGACATGTATGACACTGTTTTACGTACTGTTTGACGTTATTTACCATACCTGGCCAGTAGTAGTCTTGACGAATTCCATGGTAAGTCTTGTTGAAGCCGTAGTGGGAGAGTGCTCCGTGGGCCAGGTGTAGAATAGTGGGCTGCAGGCTGGTGGGAATCACAAGTTGTTCGATGTTGGCCCAATCGTCCTCCTCCTTCAGTTTACTGGGTCTATATCTGCGGTAGAGCAAGTCGTTCTCTAGGAAGAACCCAGGAATACTGTCGGGTTGAGTCTCAGCCTGGAAAAACAATGGTGTTAAAGTAAGATCTTCCCTCTGCAACTTACGGAACTCCAACTTGGTCAGATGCGGGGGTAGTTTCTAAGGGTCTTGAGGGACAGCGGTAGCAGTAGAGTCAGCTGGCTGTGGACGTGCGGCTTGTGCACGGGTGGTCACGAGAACCGGAGGAGAAACTTCATCACTCTCTTGAACCTCTGCTGGAACATACTCTAGAATAGGGTTACTTGGCACAGAGTTACACACCTGGGGTTTTGTCCATGACGATCAGGTTGGTCGGTTGCAGGTCTTCTGCCAAGTCGTTGCCTAGGAGAAGTTGCACTCCAGGCATGGGAAAAGGCTTTTCCCTGACGGCGACTTGGACTTCTCCTTTCACGTAGGGACAATCCAGGTGGACTCTGGCGAGAGGGTATGGAGTGGTAGCAGTGAGGTCAGTGATGAAGACAGTTTCTCCGGTGTAGGTGATGTTGGGCACGGCCAACTTCAAGATGATCGATTGAAGAGCCGCTGTGTCCCTCAAGATCGTCAATTTGAAACGTCCCTCCGGATTTGAACCGTTGGCAGAGACAGTTCCAGTATACAGGTGGTTACTGAAAAGAGAAAGATCATTAACATCAACACCAACATTCATCACAGGCTTACCGGACTTAGGAGGAGTTGGTTTGGGTTTTTGTTGGTCAGTGGTTCCCTTGTATTGAGACTTACCACACTTGTCTATGGTATGTCCATAGAGTCTACAATACTTGCAGTACAGTTGTGAACCAGCTTGATCGGGGCTCACTTTCTCGTAACTGTACCACGACTTCTTACTGGAGGATGGTTCGGGTGTCAGCCGGTGGATGAGGCTGTAAGTGTCAGCCGACTTAGCACACTTCAGGTAGTCGGTTTCTTCTTTATCTGCTAAGTAGAGGCGGACAGGAGGCGGCACACGTCTCAAGAATTCTTCAACAAGCATCAGGTTGACGAGTTCTGTAAAAGTAGAGACATGTGCTGCTTCCAGCCATTTCATGAAATACCTCCGTTTCGTGTTAGCAAACTCGAGGAAGGTAGTGGTACTTGCCTTCAGGTGGTCACGGAATTTCCTTCTATAACTTTCAGTAGAGAGGAGGTAGGCGTCCAACACTGCTTGTTTCAGAGTGTGGTAGTCATTCTCAGACGCCAAAGTACTGAGTGTGACTGCAGCTCTACCTGTAAGATGGACTCTGAGAAGTGTGGCCCATTGGTCGACAGGCCAACTGAGTTGATTAGCAAGGGTTTCAAAGGTGGTAAAGAACACATCAACTTCTGCTTCTACAAAGGATGGCATTAACTTACTTGCATGTGATATATTAAAACTGACGGGAAGATTGGCAGTAGCTTGCTGGCGTTGAGCGAGGTGTGAAGTTTCCAACGTGTATTCTCGTTGACGACACTCAAGAGCCAGAGTCGCTGGTTGCTTGTCATGTTCACGTTGTATCTCCAACTCGCGTTGTTTGGTTTCAAGCTGTAAGCGTTCCCGCTCACGGAGCATTGCAAACTCACGTTCCTTGAGGGCGATTTCTTCCCTTCTTAAGGCAGCCTCACGTTCTTGTTCTTCTCTCCTCAAAGTAGTTTCACGTTCTCTGAGGGTGATTTCTTCCCTTCTTAAGGCAGCCTCATGTTCTTGTTCTTCTCTTCGTATGGCAGCTGCTCGTTCTTGTTGTTCGAGGGCTTCCCTTTGCTGCTCACGTTCAATCTTGGCCAGCTCTAGTTTGAGTTTCATCGTTGCCAAATCAGTTTTATCTGCAATATAGTAAGTTTCATGAGTTTCAGAGTCTATCTTACCTTGCTCTAGGAAATGATCCAGCAACAGATTGTGTATTTCACTCTTGTTGGCTTGGTAGGGAACTGTTATCTGATACTCATGTTCAAGAGTTTGTAATTCAGTCTTCTTGGCACGACTTAAAGTCCCTATTTCACCTGCTGGATTTGCACGGAAAGCTTGGAGACGAAACATGGTGAAATTAGCAAATAAAGGTACACGAATATTCAATAGTGAATGTCAGAAACAGGACAACGTGGCAACTGATACCTATCCTGTGAGATCTTTAACAATTAAAGTTAAGTAAAAGATGTTAAATGATTAAATTAAATCAAGGGCGCAGGAAATCTTGTACCCGGTACTCATGTAAGAGGATAAGGGCAAGAAAATCCTACTAACAAATGAAACAGAGTTTCGAAAACAAATGAAACAGTAAATTGCCTCAAAAGTAAAATTGGTAGTCCAAGGATGTAGGCATACCTTGCCAAGTCTCTATAGGACATAAAGCAAGTTTTTCCTACTGAATTTAATATGATACTTACAGAATTAGCGAACTTTTGTGCTCTGAAAAAGTAAGCTAATTCCCTACCGTTGTATGTATCATCATCTCTGACTGACGTGTAGGGGTGCGAGGTGTCAACTGGTGACGAGAACTGCTGCTGAGGTCCCAATTCAGCAACTACAGTTCGAGCTAGAGGAACTATGGCCCTCTTTGTCCTCCTACAGTCAGATTGCAGAAGATTGGGTACTCTTGACCCGGGGCAGACCACAGTACCAGGGTACCTATATGATGATCTGTCAAAAATGAGAAATATTCAAGGGACAAAGATGGTAAACACGAGTAATAACACGGAGGGAGAGATGACCAATTAAGAGTATAACTGCGGCCTACAGTCACCACGTAATCCAAAGTTGTCTCACCTTCACTATATGTTACTCTCGTAATGCACAATACACCGCACCATATAAAAAATGAAATTGAATATGAAAAATGGTAAAAGCTACGTTAACAAAGTTAAATACGCTTACCATTAATTACCACTTGGCACCAGTACCTGAGTGAAGATCCCGGACAGGCCCCCATATAATATGTGACGGTAACGCGTTGGTGTTCGGCTGTTCAAAGCTAGGGGTATGGCCTCGTCACATAGTATTAAAAAAAATAGAAAATCTGGAACTTCGTCTGTGGTAAGGTAAGGAGAAGACACACAAAACACAAGTAAACTTTAACAATGAAATTTTAATTACGTTAAATAAACAATACATGAATAAAATGGACAAACAATTTTGTATAAGAAAATCAATCAATCAAAATAATAAGAATAATTAAATGACACAATGAAAAGTTACGTTAAGACAAAATAACAAGAAGTGCAATATAAAAGTAAATGAAAGGTGCTGGAATATTGGCTTTAAGCTATCACCTCTCTCAGTATACGTACGCTAAAGCTTATGTCTAGCAGGGAGAAGTGTTAACTGTGAAAGCACGGAATATTCTGAGGACTGAGGTCGTGGCGGCCCCAGACATCAAGTAGTATGGGGGGGTGAGTGCAGTTGCAGCCAGACCGGCGACCAATCAGGCGAGGAGCCGGCAGTAAGACAGGTAGTTTGGCGGTTTGAGTCTGAGCAGGTGTCCCTGGCTGCATACGTTTTGCGCTCTGGCAAACCTTGGAGATGTTGTTGTCGTTGTTGGACATTTCTTCCATAGTAGTTTTATATAGTTGTAACGACGTAATTGTGGAGGGAAGAGCAGGCTCAATCTCTTGAAAGAGATTATCGTCACAATATATATATATATATATATATATATATATATATATATATATATATATATATATATATATATATATATATATATGCGAACAAGCCTGAATGGTCCCCAGGACAATATGCAACTGAAAACTCACACCCCAGAAGTGACTCGAACCCATACTCCCAGGAGCAACGCAACTGGTATGTACAAGACGCCTTAATCCACTTGACCATCACGACCGGACATAATGAGGTGATAGCCGAGGCTATTTGAACCACCCCACCGCCGGCACTCGGATAGTAATCTTGGGCATAGCATTTTACCAAATTACCTCATTCTTTGGGGCACACGTGAGGAACACAAATGCGAACAAGCCTGAATGGTCCCCAGGACAATATGCAACTGAAAACTCACACCCCAGAAGTGACTCGAACCCATACTCCCAGGAGCAACGCAACTGGTATGTACAAGACGCCTTAATCCACTTGACCATCACGACCGGACATAATGAGGTGATAGCCGAGGCTATTTGAACCACCCCACCGCCGGCACTCGGATAGTAATCTTGGGCATAGCATTTTACCAAATCACCTCATTCTTTGGGGCACACGTGAGGAACACAAATGCGAACAAGCCTGAATGGTCCCCAGGACAATACGCAACTGAAAACTCACACCCCAGAAGTGACTCGAACCCATACTCCCAGGAGCAACGCAACTGGTATGTACAAGACGCCTTAATCCACTTGACCATCACGACCGGACATAATGAGGTGATAGCCGAGGCTATTTGAACCACCCCAACGCCGGCACTCGGATAGTAATCTTGGGCATAGCATTTTACCAAATCACCTCATTTTTTGGGGCACACGTGAGGAACACAAATGCGAACAAGCCTGAATGGTCATTCAGGCTTGAATGGTCAGGCTTGAATTCAGGCTTGAATGGTCAAGCCTGCATGTCCGGTCGTAATGGTCCAGTGGATTAAGGCGTCTTGTACATACCAGTTGCGTTGCTCCTGGGAGTATGGGTTCGAGTCACTTCTGGGGTGTGAGTTTTCAGTTGCATATTGTCCTGGGGACCATTCAGGCTTGTTCGCATTTGTGTTCCTCACGTGTGCCCCAAAGAATGAGGTGATTTGGTAAAATGCTATGCCCAAGATTACTATCCGAGTGCCGGCGGTGGGGTGGTTCAAATAGCCTCGGCTATCACCTCATTATGTCCGGTCGTGATGGTCAAGTGGATTAAGGCGTCTTGTACATACCAGTTGCGTTGCTCCTGGGAGTATGGGTTCGAGTCACTTCTGGGGTGTGAGTTTTCAGTTGCGTATTGTCCTGGGGACCATTCAGGCTTTCAGGCTTGTTTGCATTTGTGTTCCTCACGTGTGCCCCAAAGAATGAGGTGATTTGGTAAAATGCTATGCCCAAGATTACTATCCGAGTGCCGGCGGTGGGGTGGTTCAAATAGCCTCGGCTATCACCTCATTATGTCCGGTCGTGATGGTCAAGTGGATTAAGGCGTCTTGTACATACCAGTTGCGTTGCTCCTGGGAGTATGGGTTCGAGTCACTTCTGGGGTGTGAGTTTTCAGTTGCATATTATCCTGGGGACCATTGAGGCTTGTTCGCATTTGTGTTCCTCACGTGTGCCCCAAAGAATGAGGTGATTTGGTAAAATGCTATGCCCAAGATTCCTATCCGAGTGCCGGCGGTGTGGTGGTTCAAATAGCCTCGGCTATCACCTCATTATGTCCGGTCGTGATGGTCAAGTGGATTAAGGCATCTTGTACATACCAGTTGCGTTGCTCCTGGGAGTATGGGTTCGAGTCACTTCTGGGGTGTGAGTTTTCAGTTGCATATTGTCCTGGGGACCATTCAGGCTTGTTCGCATTTGTGTTCCTCACGTGTGCCCCAAAGAATGAGGTGATTTGGTAAAATGCTATGCCCAAGATTACTATCTGAGTGCCGGCGGTGGGGTGGTTCAAATAGCCTCGGCTATCACCTCATTATGTCCGGTCGTGATGGTGAAGTGGATTAAGGCGTCTTGTACATACCAGTTGCGTTGCTCCTGGGAGTATGGGTTCGAGTCACTTCTGGGGTGTGAGTTTTCAGTTGCATATTGTCCTGGGGACCATTCAGGCTTGTTCGCATTTGTGTTCCTCACGTGTGCCCCAAAGAATGAGGTGATTTGGTAAAATGCTATGCCCAAGATTACTATCCGAGTGCCGGCGGTGGGGTGGTTCAAATACCCTCGGCTATCACCTCATTATGTCCGGTCGTGATGGTCAAGTGGATTAAGGCGTCTTGTACATACCAGTTGCGTTGCTCCTGGGAGTATGGGTTCGAGTCACTTCTGGGGTGTGAGTTTTCAGTTGCATATTGTCCTGGGGACCATTCAGGCTTGTTCGCATTTGTGTTCCTCACTTGTGCCCCAAAGAATGAGGTGATTTGGTAAAATGCTATGCCCAAGATTACTATCCGAGTGCCGGCGGTGGGGTGGTTCAAATAGCCTCAGCTATCACCTCATTATGTCCGGTCGTGATGGTCAAGTGGATTAAGGCGTCTTGTACATACCAGTTGCGTTACTCCTGGGAGTATGGGTTCGAGTCACTTCTGGGGTGTGAGTTTTCAGTTATATATATATATATATATATATATATATATATATATATATATATATATATATATATATATATATATATATATATATATATATATGTATATATATATATATATATATATATATATATATATATATATATATATATATATATATATATATATATATATATATATATATATATATATATAATTACTGCTGACACATGTAGCCTACAGCTATCAAACGTTATTGGGAACACTAAGGAGAATCTCACACTCCTGGGAGTATGGGTTCGAGTCACTTCTGGGGTGTGAGTTTTCAGTTATATATATATATATATATATATATATATATATATATATATATATATATATATATATATATATATATATATATATATATATATAATTACTGCTGACACATGTAGCCTACAGCTATCAAACGTTATTGGGAACACTAAGGAGAATCTCACACTCCTTAAATCACATGGGTGAGTGATTTATCGATCACGCATGCCGATAAACACTCGAGAGTTACGTTACTCGACAGAGCGCTGGCGGTCTCTCTAGACAGCCTCGTCACTCCCCAAAACTCACCAAAATTACGTTAATACATATATATATATATATATATATATATATATATATATATATATATATATATATATATATAAATCACACTTGTCACGGCCCTGGGAACAATACAAGAAATTAAGACCACACTGTGGTACACTCCACAATAATCATTGCCAGGAATCACTGGCGTTACACATACCTGAATGCTCAGTGTTGGAATTCCACACCTGCAAGACCACACATGGAAATGATATCACTCCGTCCCACGGACGATCAAAAATGACTACCACAATGGAATAATATAATTATTACATGGACATCCTCTCAGTCCTTGGCTAATCTATGTATACTCTGTTCCCGTGTGTACCCACACACACACACACACTGTACGTCTGTGTCAACCAGACTTAAGTCCCTCTGGACTGACAAGATGACAACAAAGGTGATTAATCTCCTCGCCCACAATTCACTCCACCTGAACAGGTGCTGCGTGACAATGTGACGGAACACTTGACCTCGAATTCAAGCTTTAGAGACTACTAATCACCAGAAATACACACATAGGTACTTACTCATTCACACTGCCGGCTAAACACAATTCCCATACATCAGGCACCCCGCTATAGGTGGCTGGCTCTTTCCAAGTGGCGTAGGTGGCGGTAATACCTTACGTGGTACACAAACATGGGAAATTTGCCTTAACACTGACACGAATTTCCCCGTTCCCCTCGACTGCTATAGGGCACTAGCAAGTCTAATCAACACTGGTCTGGGATCTACGAGTCTGTTACAGCTCGTATGCACATTCCCCACGATCCCAGATCACTGTACCTCTACCCCCTGCATACAATGTCTTAAAACCTCCTCCAAGCGACGACTTCGGCCGGATTCTGTGAGGACCGTTGTCGTTGGTGAAGCAGGAAGCATCAGCAGTTGAGTAGTCCAGCCACCACGACGCCCTATACTTCAATTTGGCCGAATTGAGTACAGAGAGCGTCTTGACAAGGTGGCAGCTGGGTTCAGAATGATGCTCACACCGACAACTCCCGCGTCCTTCTCGAAATAACCAATGAGAGGAAGGCATACAGCGGCCTACCCCTCTCATCCAATCAGCGACGGTGTAGCATAGCCCCTAGGGCAACTCCAAGATGGCCGACCAACATGGCGGCTCAAGATGTTTACTAAGATGGCGGCTGTTTCCATGACAACGACTCAAAGTGGCCAGCGAGCGCGGGAGACCCACAGCTCACCCACGCCGGCGGCCTAGCTGTTCCCACGCAAAGTCGAGTCTAGCCCCAAGCTATACAAGGAGATGATGCTATCAGCTCTAGCACTGTCCACAGACATGCCACCCCGGCCAGGGTAACATTTATGGACTGCTGGTGACTGGGGCTCTCACATGAGCCCAAACACTAGATGCTTCGGTTACTGGTTACCAAACTTAAGTCCGCCCACTTAGCAAGTGCACTTAACAAGTGTACTGGCTCCCACAGGCATAAGAGCACTATTGTAAGTGAGCTGGTGAACCATCCCCTCACAGAGACTGTTCAACACGCTTCCACTACACAAGGGACATAACTGGTCGACCCCTCACAGTGTTCAAGAGAGAACTATCAACATCAGAGGCCCGAGACAGTTTAACACGCTTCCACTACACATAAGGGGCATAACTGACCGACCTCTCACAGTGTTCAAGAGAGAACTATCAACATCAGAGCCCCGAGACTGTTCAACATGCTTCCACTACACATAAGGGGCATAACTCGCCGACCCCTCACAGTGTTCAAGAGGGAACTATCAACATCAGAGCCCAGAGACTGTTCAACACGCTTCCACTACACATAAGGGACATAACTGGCCGACCCCTCACAGTGTTCAAGAGAGAACTATCAACATCAGAGGCCCGAGACTGTTCAACACGCTTCCACTACACATAAGGGACATAACTGGCCAACCCCTCAGAGTATTCAAGAAAGAACTTGATAAAACTCAAAGTATACCTGATCAACCAGGCTGTGACTCATAAGTTAGGCTGCGAGCAGCCGCGTCCTACAGCCTGCATGGTTGACCAATCCAGCAACGTGGAGGCCTGGTTGAGGACCGGTCGCGGGGACGCTAAGCCCCGAAATTATCTCAAGGTAAAGTGGTGGTGGTGAAGGAAGTGTGGTGGTGGTGGTGGGGAAGGAAGTGTAGTGGTGGTGGTGGTGAAGGAAGTGTGGTGGTGGTGGTGAAGGAAGTGTGGCAGTGGTGGTCAATGTAGTGGTCCGGCACTCCTCAAAGGAGTGCCGGACCAACCGGGCTGTGGTGGGTATGTGGGCCTGCGGGCCGCTCCAAGCAACAGCCTGGTGAACCAAACTCTCACAAGTCGAGCCTGGCCACGGGCCGGGCTTGGGGAGTAGAAGAACTCCCAGAACCCCATCAACCAGGTAACCAGGTAACCAGTGTGGTGGTGGTGGGGAAGGAAGTGTGGTGGTGATTGAAGAGTGTGAGGTGGTTGTGAAGGAAGTGTGGTGATGATTGAAGAGTGTGAGGTGGTGGTGAAGGAAGTGTGGTCATTTGTGAAAATTGGTGATCATAAAGGAAATTTTGTGATGGTGAAGAAGTGGGGTGATGATGAAGGAAGTGTGCTAGAGATTAAAGAAGTGTGATAGAGATAAAAGAAGTGTGATAGTGATGAAAGAAGTGTGATAGTGATAAAGGAAGTATGATGGCAGGTGTGGGAACCGACCTGTGAGATTTATATTTATTTAATTTATATGAATTTATATTTACGTTAATTTATATACTTCGATAGCAATTTGTATAATGATAAGTGGACTGTATTTCTGCAATAATCTCATAATCTCACAAATCGATCCTCTACACATTAGGGGGGGTTTATTAATTGAATATATATGCAGCCAATCAAACTACAGAATTAACTACATACATTGAAGAGGTTCCTTATCTTATAGTACAGCAGGTTAGTCCACCAGGTATAACTAGGGTGTAGACACCAAATTATCCTCTTTGAGGTAGCTTCCATCACTCAGTAACTGTTGCACAAAATCTTCCTCGTCTTGACCTGTCAAAAGTGCGCTAGCTGTGAAGCCAGAATCCTATATATGACAAGCTATATCAGAGAAAACACTATACAGTACATGGAACAATAAAGACCTGGCTTAATTACCTTTAGTATGAGGCGATTTCGCGTTCTAACCGGCTAACCCTACCCAATGACATTAATGGCCACTAATGATAGATAATGGGTTTTGGAAAGAACACTTAACTTGAATTTGTAGACAGCGTGTTGATAATGGTACACTTTTAGTTTCCATAACACTACGTCCAAGTAAATTTAACAGGAGCCGAATTTGCTCCCGTGTGAGCCTCTGGTCTAGTCTCAACAATGGCTGCATCTAACACTCCATACTATTGACGCCTGGCCGACATTGTCCAGATATGATAGGAGCCAAATTTGCTCCACACGTCTCGGAGGTGATACAACAATGGCTACCCTCCTCCTCCCTCTGACGCCTGGCTTACATTGTCCACATGTCAGAAAGTGATAGAAGGGTCACATTTACTCTACTTTAATATTGATAATTAAGTTAATTTATATAAGATGTTTTTATGATGGTAAAGTCCAAAGACTAATGTATTTAAGAATAATTCCCACCATAATAGGTGGTGATTTATAATAGTATGTGGTGATGATATCCCGTTTTCTATAGACGGTAATTCCACTACAAGTTACGTTTTCTATGGGTTAACTTGTTTATACTATACAGCAATTATCTGTCTGTATGATATATTATTAAATAGTGTCGGATTTTCCAACATAATTCCCCAGGGGGCTGCTCACGGGTCGAAGTCCTCTTTAGAACAGACGAACACCGATACTCCTCCTTTGGATTATTAGATTAATTTGATGTTAGTAGTTAGTAATCACACATTTGTGTGTCTGTTCGTACAGGACGGATGTCCCGTACTAGAGTTGCAGGGGTTAGAAGTCTAATGCGATTTCATTTCCCTGTCAACTCTTGAAAGGCTAATATTCAAGCCTTATTACATATTATTTAACCCAGAAGACTGGATGTGATCAAGTACTACAGTCAAGTATGATTCAGGGACTGCAGTGAGATCAGTGACATTAGATATAACTTGAAGTTTCTTCAGGTAACTGGTCACTGATATATAAACACTGAGGCCCATGGAATACATCTTGATTAAATAATAAATGTATCAAATCAGTCATCAAATTTATTGGGGTTTAATTTAGTTAATTGATTCAGAGGATTGAATAGCTCATCATTAAAGTAAAGTATGGTTCTGAGACTGCAGTGGGTTCAGTGACATTGGTCGCAGTGACTTGTAGCTGTTTTAGGCTACTGTTCACTGATTTGCCACTGAGGCCTCATGAACTCATCTCCAGCTTTAAATGATGATACTAACATCAACCTCTGTTACTATAGTCAGCTGTAATCTCCTTAGTATAATGCTACTGGAGAAATATAATCAGCTGACAAATTTAGATCTCTATTGGTATTGTTTATCTGCAGGCATAGGTCTCCTCAGGCTTGATACTGGGCCTGAGAGTAATTTACCTCCTGCAGAGTTTAACATGGTTATACCCTGATATTTAGTAGGGCTACCAATGAATTGATGGTAGTAGTCTGTCCCCACAAGGACAGCCATTTGGCATTTGATTTGCTCAAATTTACCTGCAGCTGCTTGATAATAGCTTTCCAGGTCAGCATAATCAACTTGAGATTGTTGTGACAAATCTTCACATTTCTTGATCTGTCTTGTTAAGTGGCCTTTCAGACCTGCAAGGGTTCTTTTCATTCTCCCTGCATTATCCATACTGGCTAGTTGGTGAAGCCTTGTGGGGCTTGTACTTGGGCTGCTCATAATACTGAACAAGCACTGATGGTAGCCTAGGGTAAATTCTACACTCACTAGGCAATAATCCTACCTCTACTAGAGGTTAGCACTTAAAATTAATACACATTATATATATACAATCATACACACTAATGATTTGAGTGATAAACCAGTGTCACTGGAAGTACCTTTAGGTTAGCTCTTCTATATCACCCTAGGATGGTAGAGACACTAATTAATCACTCAAAGGTGTAATGATCATAAGTTACATTATATATACAACTCAACTCGAGTTGATAAAATTACACCCAAAATAGGGTCTGCACCATTCATTAATGGTGTTAGGTTATTCAATATAGTATAACTGACTATGGTAATAATGGGACTAAGATGAGCAATAATAGTTCAACTAGTCAATGGTAATATCCTACCCTGTTGTGGGTTGGCAATTAGTAAATATTATACTGTGATCACTAGTGCAATATATATTAAATAATTCTCTATTTTGGAGAAATAATATATACAATTATTGATAATAGCCTCTTAATTAGCCTCTATGAAACTTCTAATATTATCTAGAAGTATTAAATTTTATTAGTGACCTCGCGAAATAAACTCCACAAAATTCGTAGAATCACGCGACACCACAGCCACTACTTTGGCTGGCTTCAATATTAGCGCTGTCATTTCACGAAATAACACGCCACCAAATATCTGTGGGTGTGCATGAAACCGCTGATGAGGCTGAACTCAGTTGAGGGGGGGCTCCTGAGCTCCCACGAGGCTTCGCCGCTGTCTTTGACTGGCTTTGTTTAAATCACACTACACTAGTTTATTTAATGAATCCACTGGTTAACTGGTTCATCCGGTACTAAGATGACCAAATGTGGGTTCAAAGGATCAAATAATCCGTCATCCGGTTCGAAGATGACCAAATAATGTGGGCACCGACCTGAGAGATTTATATTTATTTAATTTATATGAATTTATATTTACGTTAATTTATATACTTCGATAGCAATTTGTATAATGATAAGTGGACTGTATTTCTGCAATAATCTCACAAATCGATCCTCTACACATTAGGGGGGGTTTATTAATTGAATATATATGCAGCCAATCAAACTACAGAATTAACTACATACATTGAAGAGGTTCCTTATCTTATAGTACAGCAGGTTAGTCCACCAGGTATAACTAGGGTGTAGACACCAAATTATCCTCTTTGAGGTAGCTTCCATCACCCAGTAACTGGTGCACAAAATCTTCCTCGTCTTGACCTGTCAAAAGTGCGCTAGCTGTGAAGCCAGAATCCTATATATGACAAGCTATATCAGAGAAAACACTATACAGTACATGGAACAATAAAGACCTGGCTTAATTACCTTTAGTATGAGGCGATTTCGCGTTCTAACCGGCTAACCCTACCCAATGACATTAATGGCCACTAATGATAGATAATGGGTTTCGGAAAGAACACTTAACTTGAATTTGTCGACAGCGTGTTGATAATGGTACACTTTTAGTTTCCATAACACTACGTCCAAGTAAATTTAACAGGAGCCGAATTTGCTCCCGTGTGAGCCTCTGGTCTAGTCTCAACAATGGCTGCATCTAACACTCCATACTATTGACGCCTGGCCGACATTGTCCAGATATGATAGGAGCCAAATTTGCTCCACACGTCTCGGAGGTGACACAACAATGGCTACCCTCCTCCTCCCTCTGACGCCTGGCTTACATTGTCCACATGTCAGAAAGTGATAGAAGGGTCACATTTACTCTACTTTAATATTGATAATTAAGTTAATTTATATAAGATGTTTTTATGATGGTAAAGTCCAAAGACTAATGTATTTAAGAATAATTCCCACCATAATAGGTGGTGATTTATAATAGTATGTGGTGATGATATCCCGTTTTCTATAGACGGTAATTCCACTACAAGTTACGTTTTCTATGGGTTAACTTGTTTATACTATACAGCAATTATCTGTCTGTATGATATATTATTAAATAGTGTCGGATTTTCCGACAGCAGGGAAGGAAGTGTGTTGTGACCCAAATGGGTATGAGGCAGCCTGAAGCATCTATGGGTGAGTGTATAAATGTGTGAGTACTGAAGCATATATGGTACAGGCCGATGAGACACGCTGGGACGCCGGTATGGTGGCGCCCTCTGAGAGCACCTGCCAGTTATGAGGCTGGCGCTCCTTCACACACTCTACCACGACGGAGAACTGATAGTGGAAGGTGTCTTGAAGCTAAAGGCACAGACAGGAGTTGTTGTAGAGGGCCAGAGAGCATGTCACTTATTGGGGGCAGGAGATGGCATATTGGCTCAAGCAGTTAGGTGGTTACAGTTTGAAGAGTCGATGGGGCATCGGGTCTCGAGCCTCAAAGATCACAAAGACCAAAGAGCCGAGGTTCAACCCCCGCTAACACAACTAGGTGAGCACAATCAGCACATTCAGACAATCCTACTAACATCAAGTCTGGCTGCAGCCTGACCAGAGCTGCCAGCTGAAGTCTGCCCAGTCGTTGCTTACACCTTCTGGGTTAACTCGTCACACAGGATCTTCTCGGTTCGGAAGGATATGCTTCATGAGCAGAGCCAGAGTTAGCAGGACTTCACCTCGCGAAGGACAGTCAGCGAGTGACTCGTTTCTCATTCTCTAGCTAGCGCGAGTGTATGTGGACCAATAGGAATTCAAGATACAGGGAATGTATCTGTGGAACTCACCTCCTATTGGTTCAACATTCTGGTCTCTTTTCACATGTGTCCCATGACGTCATGACTATTTCAAGAGCCATCTAGTTTGAGAATGTTCCAAAGTGGTAATATTAACATTAGGCTTCCTTCTTTAATAAGAAAAATTGTTCTCTGTTGCTTCCAGATGAGCCTCGAACCAGTCTGACTCTTATAGTGTTGCCAAGTGGGCACAGACCGGGGAAGTGTGCCACAGCAAGACACAGAGAGAAATGCGAACTGAAAGCAAAAGAGAGCCACGGGGGGAGAGAGAGAGAGAGAGAGAGAGAGAGAGAGAGAGAGAGAGAGAGAGAGAGAGAGAGAGAGAGAGAGAGA
>NC_091152.1:30452342-30509842 GCF_040958095.1 Procambarus clarkii | reverse complement strand
AGAGAGAGAGAGAGAGAGAGAGAGAGAGAGAGAGACAGACAGACAGACAGACACATAAATAGGGAGACAGACGCACTTGAGTCTTAGGATTAAGGCAGAGGATGATAGTAGGAGGCTACAAGATGACCTAGACAAACTAAATGAATGGTACGACAAATGGCTACTAAAGTTCAACCCGAGTAAATGTAAGGTAATGAAACTAGGGGGAGGAAATAGGAGGTCAAACACTGGATACCAATTGGGAGATGAAGTCCTTCACGAAACGGACAGAGAGAAAGATCTAGGAGTTGATGTCACACCAAACCTGTCTCCTGAAGCTCACATCAAAAGAATAACATCGGCGGCGTATGCGAGGCTGGCTAACATCAGAACTTCCTTCAGAGCCTTGTGTAGGGAATCCTTCAGAACCTTGCATATCACATATGTAAGACGAATCCTGGAGTATGCGGCCCCAGCATGGAGCTCGTACCTTGTCAAGCACAAGACGAAGCTGGAAAACGTTCAGTAGTATGCCACTAGACTAGTCCCAGAACAAAGAGGCATGAGTTATGAGGACAGGCTGCGTGAATTGCACCTCACGTCGCTGGAAGACAGAAGAGCTCGGGGAGACATGATCAACACATGCAAGATTCTCAGGGTAATTGACAGGGTAGACAAGGATGGATTATTTAACACGGGTGGGAACACGAACAAGGGGTCACAGGTGGAAGCTGAGTTCCCAAATGAGCCATAGAGACGTTAGAAAGAACTTTTTCAGTGTCAGAGTAGTTAGTAAATGGAATGCATTAGGCAGTGACGTGGTGGACTCCATACACAGTTTCAAATGTAGAAATGATAGAGCCCAGTAGGCTCAGGAATCTGTACACCAGTTGATTGACGATTGAGAGGCGGGACCAAATAGTCAAAGCTCAGCCCCAGCAAGCACAACTAGGTGAGTACAACTAGTTGAGTACCTGGGTCTACCCGATCGACCCGCTCGCCGGGTCGATCGGGTAAACCGGGAACCTGCTCACGGGTACCCTCGTATACCTCACCTACTACAGTAAAGAAAAAAATATATATACTTACGCGAGGATAGAAGTCAGTCAGATGTTTTGTCCAAAACTGACTGAATATCAGAACTGCCTGTCATAAAGGCTGCCTCTCTAACTCGGAGAGACAGTTCACTCTGCATAAAAGGTCCAGATGTTTAAGTCCTTGGTCTCAGGGCAGAGCCAAGGAGACTCTCTTGATTTACCTGGATGACCGGTTTAGACTCGATTTACAATAATAATATCGATGTATGTATGTATCTAGTTTCTACTTACAGCTGTATTTAATACACGGCGATACAGCCAGCTGGAACACAGGATGAACAAGACCAGTTGGAACACAGGATAAACAAAAGCAGCTGAAACGCTGGACACGTTTGGGAACTTGGAAAACTGCATTAGCCAGGCCAGGTGGAGCACAGAAGAGGCAGGACTTATTGGAACGCTGAAGAAGGAACACCAGCTGGAATACTGAACAAACAATGACAGCTGAACAAATGGACACGCACTGACCAGGTAGAACACTGGACAAGCAGGATATAGGACCCGTTGGGGCGCTGAACGAGCATACTCCAGCTGGAACACTGAATAAGCATCTCTAACTAGAATCCTGGACGAGCAAGACCCACTGGAACATTAGTCAAGCATGACCAGCTTGACAACTGGAAAGGTCATTGCATCTATAGCTCTGGACTGGCAAGACCATTATTGGTCTTGCTGGAAAACTGGACAATTAATGCCAGCTGGTAATCAAGACAAGCAAGGGCCAGCTGGAACACAAGCAAGGGCCAGCTGGAACACAAGCAAGGGCCAGCTGGAACACAAGCAAGGGCCAGCTGGTAATCTAGGCAAGCAAGGGCCAGCTGGAACACAAGCAAGGGCCAGCTGGATCACAAGCAAGGGCCAGCTGGAACACAAGCAAGGGCCAGCTGGAACACAAGCAAGGGCCAGCTGGATCACAAGCAAGGGCCAGCTGGAACACAAGCAAGGGCCAGCTGGAACACAAGCAAGGGCCAGCTGGAACACAAGCAAGGGCCAGCTGGAACACAAGCAAGGGCCAGCTGGAACACAAGCAAGGGCCAGCTGGAACACAAGCAAGGGCCAGCTGGAACACAAGCAAGGGCCAGCTGGAACACAAGCAAGGGCCAGCTGGAACACAAGCAAGGGCCAGCTGGCACACAAGCAAGGGCCAGCTGGAACACAAGCAAGGGCCAGCTGGATCACAAGCAAGGGCCAGCTGGAACACAAGCAAGGGCCAGCTGGAACACAAGCAAGGGCCAGCTGGAACACAAGCAAGGGCCAGCTGGAACACAAGCAAGGGCCAGCTGGAACACAAGCAAGGGCCAGCTGGAACACAAGCAAGGGCCAGCTGGAACACAAGCAAGGGCCAGCTGGAACACAAGCAAGGGCCAGCAGGAACACAAGCAAGGGCCAGCTGGAACACAAGCAAGGGCCAGCTGGAACACAAGCAAGGGCCAGCTGGAACACAAGCAAGGGCCAGCTGGAACACAAGCAAGGGCCAGCTGGAACACAAGCAAGGGCCAGCTGGAACACAAGCAAGGGCCAGCTGGCACACAAGCAAGGGCCAGCTGGAACACAAGCAAGGGCCAGCTGGATCACAAGCAAGGGCCAGCTGGAACACAAGCAAGGGCCAGCTGGAACACAAGCAAGGGCCAGCTGGAACACAAGCAAGGGCCAGCTGGAACACAAGCAAGGGCCAGCTGGAACACAAGCAAGGGCCAGCTGGAACACAAGCAAGGGCCAGCTGGAACACAAGCAAGGGCCAGCTGGAACACAAGCAAGGGCCAGCAGGAACACAAGCAAGGGCCAGCTGGAACACAAGCAAGGGCCAGCTGGAACACAAGCAAGGGCCAGCTGGAACACAAGCAAGGGCCAGCTGGCACACAAGCAAGGGCCAGCTGGAACACAAGCAAGGGCCAGCTGGATCACAAGCAAGGGCCAGCTGGAACACAAGCAAGGGCCAGCTGGAACACAAGCAAGGGCCAGCTGGAACACAAGCAAGGGCCAGCTGGAACACAAGCAAGGGCCAGCTGGAACACAAGCAAGGGCCAGCTGGAACACAAGCAAGGGCCAGCTGGAACACAAGCAAGGGCCAGCTGGAACACAAGCAAGGGCCAGCTGGAACACAAGCAAGGGCCAGCTGGAACACAAGCAAGGGCCAGCTGGAACACAAGCAAGGGCCAGCTGGAACACAAGCAAGGGCCAGCTGGAACACAAGCAAGGGCCAGCTGGCACACAAGCAAGGGCCAGCTGGAACACAAGCAAGGGCCAGCTGGATCACCAGCAAGGGCCAGCTGGAACACAAGCAACGGCCAGCTGGAACACAAGCAAGGGCCAGCTGGAACACAAGCAAGGGCCAGCTGGCACACAAGCAAGGGCCAGCTGGAACACAAGCAAGGGCCAGCTGGCACACAAGCAAGGGCCAGCTGGAACACAAGCAAGGGCCAGCTGGAACACAAGCAAGGGCCAGCTGGAACACAAGCAAGGGCCAGCTGGAACACAAGCAAGGGCCAGCTGGAACACAAGCAAGGGCCAGCTGGAACACAAGCAAGGGCCAGCTGGAACACAAGCAAGGGCCAGCTGGAACACAAGCAAGGGCCAGCTGGAACACAAGCAAGGGCCAGCTGGAACACAAGCAAGGGCCAGCTGGAACACAAGCAAGGGCCAGCTGGAACACAAGCAAGGGCCAGCTGGAACACAAGCAAGGGCCAGCTGGAACACAAGCAAGGGCCAGCTGGAACACAAGCAAGGGCCAGCTGGAACACAAGCAAGGGCCAGCTGGAACACAAGCAAGGGCCAGCTGGATCACAAGCAAGGGCCAGCTGGAACACAAGCAAGGGCCAGCTGGAACACAAGCAAGGGCCAGCTGGAACACAAGCAAGGGCCAGCTGGAACACAAGCAAGGGCCAGCTGGAACACAAGCAAGGGCCAGCTGGAACACAAGCAAGGGCCAGCTGGAACACAAGCAAGGGCCAGCTGGAACACAAGCAAGGGCCAGCTGGAACACAAGCAAGGGCCAGCTGGAACACAAGCAAGGGCCAGCTGGAACACAAGCAAGGGCCAGCTGGAACACAAGCAAGGGCCAGCTGGAACACAAGCAAGGGCCAGCTGGAACACAAGCAAGGGCCAGCTGGAACACAAGCAAGGGCCAGCTGGAACACAAGCAAGGGCCAGCTGGAACACAAGCAAAGTCAGTTAAAAAATACCTATAAACAAATAGCGTCATAAGGTTGATCGGATTTTCCCGTCAAAAATAACGTTCCTCTGCTGATATTAAGGGTAAAATATTTTTGGGGCGAGGCTACGCACGATACTTTGCTGTAGAGGTCTTGTGGGACGAAGGGAACCCCGGGCTCCGAGATTGATAAAAAGTAATATGAAAATATATGTTGTGTCCGGTCACATAGACCACCATCAGCGTCAGCCGGGGCCAGGCGCCACACTACCTCCTGCTGTGAGGAAGTCTCCAGTGTCTCTAGAGGCCAGGCTCACGTAAACAACCTTCTCGTGCTAGGGCCAGCTGGGTGTCATTAAGTAGTGCCAGGTGGGTAGTGCGTGTCATTAAGGCGAGCTGCCATGGGCTATACCTGGTATTAAAGGGGAAAAACAGGTATGATTACCTTCTGCTGATTACCTTCTGCTGCTATGGAACTGAGATTGCAAATGGAAGCTGACCAACATTCTTTTCTCCTACCAAGGTTACTGACCACTTACGTGGTCGGTGGTGTTACCTACCCTCGTAAGAGGTCGGTAGGCAACAAACTTTGTCTTGTGGCCAAGGAACTCTTTGTGTGTGTTGTGCAGGAAGCAGCCACTCTCTGCTCTCTGTTGCCATCCGGTGCTATCTGGCCAGATGGTCGTCATGCACTACCCTACACCATACACTCTGGCCAGATGGTCGTCATACAGTACCCTGCACCATACACTCTGGCCAGATGGTCGTCATACAGTACCCTGCACCATACACTCTGGCCAGATGGTCGTCATGCAGTACCCTGCACCATACACTCTGGCCAGATGGTCGTCATGCAGTACCCTACACCATACACTCTGGCCAGATGGTCGTCATACAGTACCCTGCACCATACACTCTGGCCAGATGGTCGTCATGCAGTACCCTGCACCATACACTCTGGCCAGATGGTCGTCATGCAGTACCCTGCACCATACACTCTGGCCAGATGGTCGTCATGCAGTACCCTGCACCATACACTCTGGCCAGATGGTCGTCATACAGTACCCTGCACCATACACTCTGGCCAGATGGTCGTCATGCAGTACCCTGCACCATACACTCTGGCCAGATGGTCGTCATGCAGTACCCTGCACCATACACTCTGGCCAGATGGTCGTCATGCAGTACCCTGCACCATACACTCTGGCCAGATGGTCGTCATACAGTACCCTGCACCATACACTCTGGCCAGATGGTCGTCATGCAGTACCCTGCACCATACACTCTGGCCAGATGGTCGTCATGCAGTACCCTGCACCATACACTCTGGCCAGATGGTCGTCATGCAGTACCCTGCACCATAAACTCTGGCCAGATGGTCGTCATACAGTACCCTGCACTATACACTCTGGCCAGATGGTCGTCATGCAGTACCCTGCACCATACACTCTGGCCAGATGGTCGTCATGCAGTACCCTACACCATACACTCTGGCCAGATGGTCGTCATCCAGTACCCTGCACCATACACTCTGGCCAGATGGTCGTCATGCAGTACCCTGCACCATACACTCTGGCCAGATGGTCGTCATGCAGTACCCTACACCATACACTCTGGCCAGATGGTCGTCATCCAGTACCCTACACCATACACTTACTACACTAGTCTTCCTGCCTAATACACTTTGAGTAATGAACCATATGACCTTACATTTACTCAATGACCTTCTGCCAATACCCTTTCAATCACAGTCACTTCACTGTTCACAAACTCGTGTATACTGTTTATCCTGTACATGTAGTCAGAACACTTTTCCTCCTGCTGGCTCTGGTCTCAACCCTAACTGAACCATCACATTTACAGGCCCTCTTTACTAATGGCTCCTGTGGCATCCTCTGGGAGGTTCTGGAGGTTCCAAAACCACTCAGAGGACTCAGTAGAGTTCTGGGTTGGTGAATGTTTGTACCATCGTGGCTGAGTCTGTTAAGGCAGGCGTCTGGAATTACCTTGTCGCGTTCAAATCACTCCATTGAATCTAAATGATTTGATTTTCATTATATATATATATATATATATATATATATATATATATATATATATATATATATATATATATATGTATATATATATATATATATATATATATATATATATATATATATATATATATATATATATATATATATACATAAACTTACATACGTACATAAATTATATTTATTGATTTCAAATGGTTATTTGACCACTTCTTTGATACACACTACTCCAGCCCCCCCCCTCCTTGTGGCCGTGTGGTCCACCACAGTTCTCTGGCAATAGTTAAGCTCACTATACCACCAATTTCTCGCACCATCGACCTGCACGATGGTGTGGAACTGTGTAAGTTTGTATTCACCTATTTGTACTGAACTATTTGTGCCTGCAGGATCGAGCATTGACTCCTGGATCCCGCCTTTCTTGCCACCGGTTGTTAATAGCAATGACTCCTGTCCTATTTCCTAATCATATCTAGTTTTAAAATTATGAATAGGGTTCGCTTCCACAACCTGCTCCTTAAGTGTATTCCATTTTTTCCTGAGTATTTGACATGTTCCTATTATATCCCCCCTCTCCCTTCTTTTTTCAAGTGTCGTAAGGTTCAGTTGTTTCAGGTGCTCTTACTACCCCCCATTCCTCGTAACTCTGGGACGAGTCTCGTTGCGAACTTCTGAACCATTTCCAGTTTCCTTATGTGTTTCTTTAGGTGGGGACTCCATGATGGGACGGCATACTCTAAGACTGGCCTCACGTAGGCAGTGTAAAGTGCCCTTAATGTCTTCTTATTTAGGTTTCTGAATGATGTTCTAACTTTTGCCAGTGTAGATTATGCTGCTGTCGTTATCCTATTTATATGTGCCTGTAAATAAAGTCTGTAAATAAGAGCCTCCTCCCTATCTTTTTTCTTGAAAATTGGTACTATATTTGCCTTCTTCTAGCAATTGGGCAACTCTCCCAGCATAAGTGACTCATTAAAGTTCCTTGCCAGAGGCACGCTGAGGGCCTGTGCTGCCTCTCTTAGTATCCACGGTGATATATTGTCTGGTCCAACTGCTTTAGTTACATCCAAATCCTGTTTCAGTACTTCCTCTGCTGTCATTTCTGTATCCGTTAGTCTCTCATCTTAGGTCAACTTCTCTTCTAACAATCGGAGCTGCTCGGACTCTGTTGTGAACACTCCATGGACAATGGTATTCAGTGCCTCACAGATTTCCTTGCCACTTTCTGTATATGCCCATATGTTTTCCTTGGTCTTGTCACTTGGTCGTTTAGCGATATTTTCCTTCTTATATGGCTATGTAGTAATTTAGGATCCGTTTTCGCTTTGACTACAATATTGTTCTCATAATTTCTTTCCGATGCTCTTCTTATGTTAATGTAATCGTTCCTAGCTCTGTTGCATCTAATCCTTTTGGCCTCTATCCTTTGTCTTCTGTACTTCCTCCACTCCCTCCTGCTTCTCATTTTTTATTTATTACACTGTCTATTAAACCATGGGTTATTATATTCCCTCCTGCTTTTTCCTTTACTGTTGGTTTAAATCTCTCTTCGGCCTCCTTGCATATCTGTATGACTAGGTCTATCATATCTTGGACTGTTTTTCCTCTAATTTCTTCCTTCCACTGCATTTCTCCCAGATAGTCCCTTATCCTCCTGTAATCCCCTTTCCTGTAGTCAACTCTCCTTTCCCAGACCTCTTGTCAGTTGGTCACAAGTTTGAGTTCCATCGTGTAGTCAAAGACTAGGACACAATGGTCACTGGCCCCTAGAGGTATTTCATGTTTCAAATTCTCGATGTCTTCTACGTTCTAGGTTAGGGGTCTCCAAACTATGGCCCGCGGGCCACATCCGGCCCGCCACATAATTTCATCCGGCCCACCAAACAAATCCCTGTGTGGTGGCCTTGAAAAAATAATTATCGTACGAATGGCTTTTTCCAAAATGAAGTATGTGAAATCTAACTATCGAGCAAATTTGTCTGATGATCACTTGAAATCAATTCTTACAATTGGCTCATCTAATCTGGAACCTGATTTTAATGAAATTTTGAAGTCAAAACGACAGTATCATTCGTCACACTAATTTGGTTGCATAAAACTAAAGGCAGGAATCTATTTAGTTTACCCTGATTTTTTCCAAAAAGATATGTTTTAATTTTTCCATGTTTATACTTTAATATTTGAGGAAATTAAATTACTGGCACTGATTTGTTTTTTGTTTTTTTTCATTTTTTATTCCTCCGGCCCGCATAAATATGGGAAATATATAATGTGGCCCTTACATTGAAAAGTTTGGAGACCCCTGGGCTAGGTGAAAGTCAGGTCTAATAAGCTCGGTGTATCCCCTCCTCTTTCCCTTGTGTCTTCCTTCACATGTTGTGTTAGGAAATTCCTGTCTATAGCGTCCACTAACTTTGCTTCCTACGTTTCCTCCCCGCCATGGGGATTCCTTGATTCCCAATTGATCTCTCCGTGAGTGAGATCCCCCCATTACCAGAAGTTTCGCTCTCATTCTGTGAGCTAATGTTGCTGCCTTCTGCAGTTCATCTGTGCATGCCTTGCTGTAGTCATCATACTCCTGCCTGGGCCTTCTACTGTCTGGTTGGGGATTGAAGATTATCATGATCACAATTTTCTTCCCATATGCTGTCAGAGTTCCATGTATGTAGATTGTGCTTTCATTGTTACCCCGATTTTCCAGGTCTTCCAACTTCCATTTCCGCTTTATTAGGAGTGCCACTCCCCCTCCCTGTCTCTGTGCCCTCTCTTTTCTTATCACCTGGTACGCCTCTGGAAAGATTGCATCCAAGATCATGCCATTTATTTTAGTTTCCACTATTGCCACTATGTCTGGGTCTGCCTCACTAACTCTTTCTGTGTGTGTTTGTGTGTGTGTACTCACCTATATCAGCTATTTGTGCTTGCAGGGGTTGAGCTTTGTCTCTTTGGTCCCGCCTCTCAACTGTCAATCAACTGGTGTACAGATTCCTGAGCCTACTGGGCTCTATCATATCTACATTTGAAATTGTGTATGGAGTCAGCCTCCACCACATCACTTTCTAGTGCATTCCACTTGTTAACTACTCTGACACTGAATAATTCTTTCAAATGTCTCTGTGGCTCATTTGGGTACTAAGTTTCCACCTGTGTCCCCTTGTTCGTGTTCCACCCGTGCTGAAGAGTTTGTCTTTGTCCACCCTGTCAATTCCCCTGAGAATTTTGTAGGTGGTTATTATGTCTCCCCTTACTCTTCTGTTTTCAAGGGACGTGAGGTTCAGCTCCTTCAGCCTTTCCTCGTAGCTCATACCTCTCAGTTCCAGGACAAGTCTGGTGCTATACCGCTGAATCATCTCTAACTTTGTTTTGTATGGAGATATGGACTCCAGGCTGGAGCTGCATATTCCAGGATTGGTCTGACATAAATGGTATACAGGGTCCTGAACGATTCCTTGCACAAGTTTCTAGAGGCAGTTCTTATGTTGGCAAACCTAACAGATGCCGCTGATGATATCCTTTTTATGTGGGTCTCTGGGGACTGGTTCGGTGTGATATCAAACCTCAGATCTTTCTTTCTATTTGACTCTTGCAGCATTTCACCTCCCAGATGGTACCTTGTGTTCAGCCTTCTGCTTCCTTCGCCTAATTTCATTATTTTACACTTTCCTGAGTTGAACTTTAGCAACCACTTTTTTTACCATTCCTCCAGTTTGTCCAAGTCATCCTGTAGTCTCTGTCCATCTTCATCTGTTTTGATTCTTCTTATAATTTTTGCATCAGCAAACATTGAGAGAAATGAGTCTATACCCTCTGGAAGATCATTTACATATATTAGAAACAGGATGGGTCCAAGTACAGAGCCCTGTGGGACTCCGCTGATGACATCTCGCCACTCTGATGTCTCTACCCCCTCACTGTTACTCGCTGTTTCCTATTGCTTAGATTCTCCCTTATCCACTGGAGTACCTTACCTTTTTCTCCTGCCGGTTGCTCCATCTTTTGTAACAGCTTTATGGTTTACTGTGTCAAAGGCTTTCTGACAGTCCAAGAAAATGCAGTCTGCCCACCCTTCTCTTTCTTGCCTATTTTTTGTTGCTTGGTCATAGAATTCTATTAAACCTGTGAGGCACGATTTACCATCTCTGAACCCATGTTGGTGGTGTGTCACAAAACTATTTCCCTCCAGATGCTCTACGAGCCTTTTCCTCACGATCTTGTCCATCACCTTGCATGGTATACAAGTTAGGGAAACTGGCCTGTAGTTCAGTGCCTCTTGCCTGTCACCCTTTTTGTATATCGGGACTACATTACCTGTCTTCCAGCTTTCCGGTAGGTCTCCTGTTTCCAATGACCTGTTATACACCATAGTGGCACACTTAGTGCCTCTGCACCTTCTTTTAGTATCCACAGTGAGATTCCGTCAGGCCCAACAGCCTTTGTCACATTCAGTTCCAACAGATTCCTTTTGACCTCATCACTGGTGAGGTCAAATTCTTCCAAGATTGCTTGGTTAGCCTCATTTAGTGCAGGGGCTTCTCTTTGTTCTTCTGTGAAGACCTCCTGGAATCTCTTGTTGAGTTCTTCACACACCTCCTTGATCTCTGTATCTGTTTTCCTGTTTTCTCAGTTTCATCAATTGATCCTTCACTGCTGTTTTCCTCCTGATGTGGCTATGGAGCAGCTTTGGTTGGGTCTTTGCTTTACTTGCCATGTAATTTTTATACTGTCTCTCTGCTTCCCTCCTCACTCCGAGGTATTCATTTGTGGCCCTCTGGTATCTCTCCCTGCTCTCTGGTGTTCTGTTGTTCCTGTAGTTTCTCCATGTTCTTTTACTCAATTGCTTCGCTACCACACATTCCTGATTGAACAATGGATTCTTCTCTTGCTTTTTTTCCCCTGTTTGGACCGGGATAAACCTGTCAGCAGCTTCCCAGCACTTCTGGGTGACATAATCCATCATATCCTATAGAGTCATTTCTCTGAGTTCTGTTTCCCATGGTATTCCCCTGAGGAAGTTTCTCATCTCGTCATATTTTCCTCTTCAGTAATTTAGTCTTTTTCCTTCCATTCCCATCCTGGGATAGGTTATCCCTACCTCCACCAGGTGCTCAAATGTCAATACACTGTGGTCACTCTGCCTGACCACCCTGTGTGGGCAGGGAGAGAGGTGACGGGGGCAGGGAGAGTGTGGGCAGGGAGAGTGTGGGCAGGGAGAGTGTGGGTAGGGAGAGTGTGGGCAGGGAGAGTGTGGGCAGGGAGAGTGTGGGCAGGGAGAGAGGTGACGGAGGCAGGGAGAGTGTGGGCAGGGAGAGTGTGGGCAGGGAGAGTGTGGGTAGGGAGAGTGTGGGCAGGGAGAGTGTGGGCAGGGAGAGTGTGGGCAGGGAGAGAGGTGACGGGGGCAGGGAGAGTGTGGGCAGGGAGAGTGTGGGCAGGGAGAGTGTGGGCAGGGAGAGTGTGGGCAGGGAGAGTGTGGGCAGGGAGAGTGTGGGCAGGGAGAGTGTGGGCAGGGAGAGTGTGGGCAGGGAGAGATGTGACGGGGGCAGGAAGAGTGTGGGAAGGGAGAGTGTGGGCGGGGAGAGTGTGGGCAGGGAGAGAGGTGACGGGGGAAGGGAGAGTGTAGGCAGGGAGAGTGTGGGCAGGGAGAGAGGTGACAGGGGAAGGGAGAGTGTGGGCAGGGAGAGTGTGGGCAGGGAGTGTGGGCAGGGAGAGAGTGGGCAGGGAGAGAGGTGACGGGGGCAGGGAGAGTGTGGGCAGGGAGAGTGTGGGCAGGGAGAGAGGTGACGGGGGCAGGGAGAGTGTGGGCAGGGAGAGTGTGGGCAGGGAGAGTGTGGGCAGGGAGAGATGTGACGGGGGCAGGGAGAGTGTGGGAAGGGAGAGTGTGGGCAGGGAGAGTGTGGGCAGGGAGAGTGTGGGAAGGGAGAGTGTGGGCAGGGAGAGTGTGGGCAGGGAGAGAGGTGACGGGGGAAGGGAGAGTGTAGGCAGGGAGAGTGTGGGCAGGGAGAGAGGTGACAGGGGAAGGGAGAGTGTGGGCAGGGAGAGAGGTGCCGGGGGAAAAGAGAGTGTGGGCAGGGAGAGAGGTGACAGGGGAAGGGAGAGTGTGGGCAGGGAGAGAGGTGACAGGGGAAGGGAGAGTGTGGGCAGGGAGAGAGGTGACAGGGGAAAAGAGAGTGTGGGCAGGGAGAGTGTGGACAGGGAGAGTGTGGGCAGGGAGAGTGTGGGCAGGGAGAGTGTGGGCAGGGAGAGAGGTGACCGGGGAAGGGAAAGTGTGGGCAGGGAGAGTGTGGGCAGGGAGAGAGGTGACAGGGGAAGGGAGAGTGTGGGCAGGGAGAGAGGTGACAGGGGACGGGAGAGTGTGGGCAGGGAGAGAGGTGACGGGGAAAGGGAGAGTGTGGGCAGGGAGAGTGTGGGCAGGGAGAGAGGTGACGGGGGCAGGGAGAGTGTGGGCAGGGAGAGTGTGGGCAGGGAGAGTGTGGGCAGGGAGAGTGTGGGCAGGGAGAAAGGTGGCAAGGAAGGGAGAGTGTGGGCAGGGAGAGAGGTGACGGGGGCAGGGAGAGAGGTGACGGGGGAAGGGAGAGAGGTGACGGGGGAAGGGAGAGTGTGGGCAGGGAGAGTGTGGGAAGGGAGAGTGTGGGCAGGGAGAGTGTGGGCAGGGAGAGTGTGGGCAGGGAGAGTGTGGGCAGGGAGAGAGGTGACGGGGTAAGGGAGAGTGTGGGCAGGGAGAGAGGTGACATGGAAGGGAGAGTGTGGGCAGGGAGAGTGTGGGCAGGGAGAGTGTGGGCAGGGAGAGTGTGGGCAGGGAGAGTGTGGGCAGGGAGAGTGTGGGCAGGGAGAGTGTGGGCAGGGAGAGAGGTGACGGGGGAAGGTAGAGTGTGGGCAGGGAGAGTGTGGGCAGGGAGAGTGTGGGCAGGGAGAGAGGTGACGGGGGAAGGTAGAGTGTGGGCAGGGAGAGTGTGGGCAGGGAGAGAGGTGACGGGGGAAGGGAGAGTGTGGGCAGGGAGAGTGTGGGCAGGGAGAGAGGTGACGGGGGAAGGGAGAGTGTGGGCGGGGAGAGAGGTGACAGGGAAGGGAGAGTGTGGGCAGGGAGAGAGGTGACAGGGAAGAGAGAGTGTGGGCAGGGAGAGAGGTGACGGAGGAAGGGAGAGTGTGGGCAGGGAGAGAGGTGACGGGGGAAGGGAGAGTGTGGGCAGGGAGAGTGTGGGCAGGGAGAGAGGTGACGGGGGAAGGGAGAGTGTGGGCAGGGAGAGAGGTGACGGGGGAAGGTAGAGTGTGGGCAGGGAGAGTGTGGGCAGGGAGAGTGTGGGCAGGGAGAGAGGTGACGGGGGCAGGGAGAGTGTGGGCAGGGAGAGAGGTGACGGGGGAAGGTAGAGTGTGGGCAGGGAGAGTGTGGGCAGGGAGAGTGTGGGCAGGGAGAGTGTGGGCAGGGAGAGTGTGGGCAGGGAGAGTGTGGGCAGGGAGAGAGGTGACGGGGGAAGGGAGAGTGTGGGCAGGGAGAGAGGTGACAGGGGAAGGGAGAGTGTGGGCAGGGAGAGAGGTGACAGGGAAGAGAGGGAGGTGGACCTACAGCCACCACAGTGTGCGAGGCAGGACTCTGGTTCACCAAAATGAACATGGTCACGAAGGTATAATAAGAGCGGTTGGGCTCTATGACCAGAACAGTGAAGCAGGTCAGCCTCTCTACCCTCACCTCTGGTCTGGAGCCACCAACGACTCCCATTACCGAGAGATTTATTCCCCCCATGAATCATCATTATCACCAACGGCAAGACTCTATATCAGGAAAATATTTTCCTTTTCGTTACCCTTATTAACGAAAATTATCTTCTTCTTCTCCTCAAGTTCACTCACATATACATTGCTTCTTTCCTGGTTTTGCTTCATCACATTTTTGTTCATAAAATCATTAATGACTTGTGTGAACAATAAACACTGAAGGATACACTCAAAGTCTGCTTCTGGAAGTGTTTACAGACTTTAGTTTTCTTTAATATAAATATAAAATTCTTATCATTTTGGTTTATGTCGAAGCCTTTTACGTCACGATCTCTTAATATGGGTCATGGTAAGAACACACGCACACACACACACACACACACACACACACACACACACACACACACACACACACACACACACACACACACACACACACACACACACACACACACACACACTCACACACACACACACACACACACAAACACACACACACACACACACACACACACACACACACACACACACACACACACACACACACACACACAAACACACACACACACAGACACACACTTTCCACCCTCCACTTCTAAGCTCCCCCCCCCCCCTCCCCCACCTCCCACCAACACCACTCCCCTCACACTCGCCCCCCCCCCCCTCTGACTCCCTCGTCTTCTCACACACACTCACTCACACACTCCTTCTCACACAAAGGGACCAAAGAGCCAAAACTCAACCCCCGCAAGCACAATTAGGTGAGTACACACTCCCACTCTCACACACTCACACTCACACACACTCCTTCTCACACACTCCCACTCTCACACACTCCCACTCACACACTAACACGCTCCCACTCACACACACTCTCACTCCCTACACACTCACACAAGCAGTCATGGTAGGAAACTTGTCATATATCTGTGAGAAGGGCTGGCGACCACCAAACCTTCCCACTCTTTCACTCTCCAAAACACCCCCCCCCCCTTTCCCTCTTACATGTCAACTGGCTACCATTGATTGACATTCATTCTCCCTCCTCCCCTACCCCACTCTCTCTCTCTCTCTCTCTCTCTCTCTCTCTCTCTCTCTCTCTCTCTCTCTCTCTCTCTCTCTCTCTCTCTCTCTCTCTCTCTCTCTCTCTCTCGCTCTCTCTCTTTCTCGCTCTCTCCCTCTCTCGTCGTCCCTTCCTCTCTCTCGCCCTCCCTCCATCTCTCTCGCCCTCCCTCTCTCACCCTCCCTCCCCTTTTCTTGCCCTCCGTCTCTCTCTCTCTCTCTCTCTCTCTCTCTCTCTCTCTCTCTCTCTCTCTCTCTCTCTCTCTCTCTCTCTCTCTCTCTCTCTCTCCCTCTCTAACCTCCCCTCGCTGGCTAACCCTATCAAAACATATCAGGGAAAGGGACAAAGATGGCAGGAGGACGCACCAGGGACAAAGGAAAAAGTCAAAGTGACCAAATGAAGGAAATGTTAGCATAAGTTGTGGAGGAATTCAGGAAGGAGATGAATAAAATGAAGAATACAATTAAGAACCTGCAAAGTGAGCTGACAGCAGCAAAGGAGGTCAAATCCCTCACAGAGAAAAATAACGAGGCTGAGGATCAGATAATCATCCAGAGGGAAGATGAAAATGGTGCATTGGAAGGAAATGCCTCTGTACCTGAAACATATGGGGAAATACTGAGAAAGAGCTCAGAAGCAATGGCCACAGTGAGGGAGGTAGCAATGCAAGCAGCTACCTCACAGGAAGCAGTAAGATGCACCAGTCAGCTGATGGAAAGAAAAAGATCAGTGGTAGCTGTAGGCATCAAAGAACAGGAAGGCTCCAATAGGCAAGAATGGAATAGCAAGAAAAGCGAGGCAGTAAATGGAATACTAAAGAGGTTAAAGATGGAATGTGCTGAACAAAACATTGAAAAGGTTTTCAGGTTGGGCTGGTACAACAAGGACAGGAACCACCTGGTAAAGATAGTGTTTGCAAATGAGATCACACAGGAGATTATTCTTGAGAGGAAGAGCCATCTGCAGTATGTGGAGGAATACAAAAAAAAATATTCCTCCAGAGGGACAGGACGAAGGAGGAGAGATCCATGGCGACAGAGGCAAGGAAGAAGTGTAGAGAGAGAGAAGTAAACAAGGAAATCACAGCTCCCCAACACAACATTCTCAGAGACAAGGGGAACCCACAACCAGCATTCCAGGAACACCAGAGGGGAGGGGAGGGGATGGCAACACCACCACCCTCCTCTGCATAGAAACCCTCCCTACCCCTCACCCTACCTGGCCCCCACTCAAATGCTCACTCAACCCTACCTCCCCTCCCTTCCGACCCTTGTCACTCCTCCCCCATTCCCACCATGTCCCCCTCCCCCCTTTCCCCCCTCCCCATACCCTCCCTATCCCTCCTCCCCACTCACCCCATATCCTCCATGTCCCACTCTTGCTCCTTACCCCATACCCCTATCTGTCCCCCCTTCCCTTGAAACCCTACCCCAGAATCCTCTGAGACCCTGTTAACCATCTAACGGATCTTCACACCTTTGAACAGCTTCTTCTATCAGCAGAACGCTCACCAAGAAGGGGACAAGAGAATGAACTGAAGAAAGTGAGCTTCAAGGCAATGTACACTAACATAGATGGGATTACAAATAAAACATGGGAACTTGGAGAATGGGCACTAGAAGAAAACCCAGACTTAACAGCACTCACAGAAACAAAGCTAATGAAAACTATAACAAATGCAGTGTTTCCACAGGACTACTATGTAGTGAGGAAAGAAAGAGAAGGAAGAGGAGGAGGTGGTGGTTTAGCTCTGCTGATAAGAAAAGCCGGGAGTTTTTAAGAGATGGTTAATCAGGGCGGGGAAGAATAGTGACCAGGAGTCACCTGTTCAGTGACTACATATCAAGTACCATAGCATTTGGAGGACTAATTATAGTAGTAGTCATATATAACCCCCCACCAAGTGACAGACGACCCAGGCAGGAATATGATAGAAACAGCATGGCCACCATTAAAGATAATAGAGAGAGCAGCTTCTGTAGCTAGCAGGAACAGATCAAGACTACTAAACATGGGAGACTTCTACCACGGGAAGATAGCCTGGGAGAACAGAGACCAACATGGAGAGCTAAGCTGCTGGTCGTGGCCACAAGAAACTTTCTAAGCCAACACATCAAGGAACCGACAAGAATGAGAGCAGAAGATGAACCAGCTAAGCTTGATCTGATATTTACCCTGAATGAGTCGGATATAAGGGAAGTTAAGTTGGAAGCCCTCTTGGTATTTTTTTTTCTACCACAGAAGTGGCCACACATTTACAATGCTAACCAGCATATATACATTTTCTTCTGTCCTCCATGGACAGGATTAGAGAAGTGTTAAACATATAGTTCAAGGGTTTATTGAACACTCAACCACAGAAGGTGATTCGGTGCTTTTAAATGCTAAGCTAACCTACATACGTAAATACATAGATACACAGATTTACGTATGCCCTACATAAAGTGTTAGATGTGTCTTTTACATAGTGTCATTAATGTACATTCACAAAGGTGAAATGTAATTCTGATCAGCTTCCATATATACTTTATACCCATACATATACATACACACACACACACATATACATACATATACACACACACACACATGCATTCACATACATTTGTCTCATTTACTCTGACAGGGTGAGGCAGCTGATAAAGAAACTAGTGTGCAATTAAGCACTTAATCACTGAAGGTGATGAAGGTGCTTTTACAAGCTCAGGTTATATAGTTACATCATATATATACATTGTATGATTGATATATTACGTGGTCAATCTTGGATACAAGTCCAATATATCATCAAGTGTTCCAGTACTCATACAGTAACTACAGAATTCAGCATACCTTAGCCCAGGAGGGCGAAAGTCAGTCAGTATGGGACATTCTACAATATAATGTTCAGGAGAGTGCATGTTTTCTCTTTCACAAAGTTGACACATTGTGTACTCGACATTTGGGTTTTGAGAAAGCTGCCAGATACGTCTATATGCCAGGCGTATTCTGGCCACTATAACATTACATTGCCGGGTTCTTGTTCTATTAGTCCCATATGTGAATGTCTCCTCACGATATCTATCATAATGTATAATGCTACAACTTTCAGGTCTTTGAGAATTTGTTAGGTCGGTGAGATTTTCATTAGATATTTGTTTAAGTATTCTCTTTGTCACTGCTAATGAAACACCCATATCAATTTGTTGTTGCTATGGGCCAATAGGCCTTCTGCAGTTACTGCCATTCTATTGTTTTTATACCCATTGGTTCGTGTTCTATCATGTGTTAATGTCAATCACCTCACCTTTAAATTTTTGTACCATATCACCTCACCCAAATGCGAGTATAAGTATGGATGTATTTGTGTGTGTTTACAGGTTACAATTGTGTGTGTAAACTAAAGTCTTTGAAAATGTAATAAGTTATTACGAAACGCGTTCAGGCGTCGCATCAGACCATTAATAAAAATGAATTTTGGAGAATTGAGATATCCATTACCACCGAAAGTGAAGAAAAACATAAGTGTGAGTTTTCAGTGGCATATATGCCTGGGGACCATTCAGGCTTGTTCGCATTTGTGTTCCTCACGTGTGGAACACATTATATATATATATATATATATATATATATATATATATATATATATATATATATATATATATATATATATATATATATATATATATATATATATATATATATATATATATATATATATATATATATATATGTCGTACCTAGTAGCCAGAACGCACTTCTCAGCCTACTATGCAAGGCCCGATTTGCCTAATAAGGCAAGTTTTCATGAATTAATATATTTTCTCTAATTTTTTTCCTATGGAATGATAAACCTACCCATTACATTATGTATGAGATCAATTTTTTTTATTGTAGTTAAAATTAACGTAGATATATGACCGAACCTAACCAACCCCACCTAACCTAACCTAACCTATCTTTATAGGTTAGGTTTGGTTAGGTAGCCGAAAATGTTATGTTAGGTTAGGTATGTTAGGTAGTCGAAAGAGCATTAGTTCATGAAAACTTGGCTTATTAGGCAAATCTGGCCTTGCATAGTAGGCTGAGAAGTGTGTTCTGGCTACTAGGTACGACATATATATATATATATATTAGTATATTTTGGTAGCAGTCTTTCCTGTAGACATATATTATTAAATATGACCGAAAAAGTAAGATTAATAATTCTAACACGAATTTTCTCAATCTTTCGTACATTACGCTTCACTGTTGGAGGTAAATCAAAAATCACTTCTCCAAAATTCATTTTTATTTCTAGTCTGACGCGACACGGGCGCGTTTCGTAAAACTTATTACATTTTCAAAGACTTCACAAATACACAACTGATTAGAACGTATCTCTGATTTTATATCTACATTTGAGTGAGGTGGGAGGGGTGATGTGGCATTAGAACAAGAGGGGATATTAATAGGGTATTAAAAGTATCAACACAAGACAGAACAGAAACAATGGGTATTGAATAGAAGTGTTTGTAGAAAGCCTATTGGTCCATATTTCTTGATGCTTCTATATTGGAGCGGAGTCTTGAGGTGGGTAGAATATAGTTGTGCAATAATTGGCTGTTGATTGCTGGTGTTGACTTCTTGATGTGTAGTGCCTCGCAAACGTCAAGCCGCCTGCTATCGCTGTATCTATCGATGATTTCTGTGTTGTTTACTAGGATTTCTCTGGCGATGGTTTGGTTATGGGAAGAGATTATATGTTCCTTAATGGAGCCCTGTTGCTTATGCATTGTTAAACGCCTAGAAAGAGATGTTGTTGTCTTGCCTATATACTGGGTTTTTTGGAGCTTACAGTCCCCAAGTGGGCATTTGAAGGCATAGACGACATTAGTCTCTTTTAAAGCGTTCTGTTTTGTGTCTGGAAAGTTTCTCATGAGTAGGCTGGCCGTTTTTCTGGTTTTATAGTAAATCGTCAGTTGTATCCTCTGATTTTTGTCTATAGGGATAACGTTTCTATTAACAATATCTTTCAGGACCCTTTCCTCCGTTTTATGAGCTGTGGAAAAGAAGTTCCTGTAAAATAGTCTAATAGGGGGTATAGGTGTTGTGTTAGTTGTCTCTTCAGAGGTTGCATGGCTTTTCACTTTCCTTCTTATGATGTCTTCGATGAAACCATTGGAGAAGCCGTTATTGACTAGGACCTGCTTTACCCTACAGAGTTCTTCGTCGACTTGCTTCCATTCTGGAAGCAAGTCGCTAGATCTTGTTCTCACGAAGCAAGAAGCATGGTTATCCCTATAGACAAAAATCAGAGGATACATCCAAATATGACCGCATATTCTGTATTTATTATTTTCTGGTTTAGGGCTTCTATCCCTCTAACTATTTTCTTAGCATCAGGGCTTAATTGGAATAGGAGTTCTCCAAAACTCATTTTCGTACTTTTAAGGTGAAGAAAATAAGTGATTTACTATAGAGTGTATTACACTTATTTGTATAATTTGCACGACGTTTCGAACCTCCATGGTTCATTCTCAAGTGAACAATCTTACAATACTAGTTGATTTTATACCCGCATTAGGTCAGGTGATAATACAATGAAGGTGAAAAACTTGGGGGGATACATAAGGGATAAACATAGGGGCTGCAGAAGGCTTATTGGCCCATTCGAGGCATCTCCTATCTAAACACAAAGATTAATCCAGTGTAATTGGCCTGTTATGTTGGACATTGTCTTCTGTGTTGGCATCGATATGTTCTTGTCTTGTCCTTACTCTCATGGTGGGTAGAGTAAATAGTTCCGTGATTTGGGTGTTCATGGTAGGTCGCTCTATTCTTATGTGAATTGCCTCAAGAATTTGTAATCTTCTTGAATCTTGGGTTTTGTCTATTATGCAAGTATTCTTGTTCAACATTTCTCTTGTTAGAGTAATGTCATGGGCTTGTCTCATGTGATTCCTAGGGGCACCAGATTGAAGATGGCATGTCAAACGCCTCGTCAGCTTGGTCGACGTCATACCTATGTACTTACATTGAAGGTTACATCCATCGTGGGGGCAAGTGTACATGTATACAACGCTTGACTGCTGTAGAGGGTTCTCCGTCGGCTTCGGGCTGTTTTTGATAAGGAGTTCGGAAGTCTTCTTGGTTTTGTAGAATATTATCAGGTTTATGTTTTGGAGAACTCCTAGTCCAATTAAGCCCTGATGCTAAGAAAATAGTTAGAGGGATAGAAGCCCTAAACCAGAATATATATATATATATATATATATATATATATATATATATATATATATATATATATATATATATATATATATATATATATATATATATATATATATATATATATATATATATATATATATATATATATATATATATATATATATATATATATATATATATATATATATACATATATATATATATATATATATATGTATATGGAGAATGGAGAATATATATATGTATGGAGTCTCCTGGTGGGAAAGTGTTCTAAAGTTGTATACTTCACTCTCGTGTTTAGGAGAGTTGTGCCTTAAGCATAGACACTGTGTCTTCCCATATTAACAGGGACTTGATGAAATTAACGTCTAAATGACCCCTCACTTGCTCTAGTGCTCTTGGGAGGTGTTGATCTTTGGTGTATTTAAATACTCCGAAATTACCATCTCTTTTAAGGGTCTGAGCAGGTGGTGAAGAGGGTTAAGGCGTACCTGTTATGCCAGTTGCTGGAAGGCTTCTGTGCTGGCTAGGGTTCGAGTCTCCTGGTGGGAAAGTGTTCTAAAGTTGTATACTTCACTCTCGTGTTTAGGAGAGTTGTGCCTTAAGCATAGACACTGTGTCTTCCCATATTAACAGGGACTTGATGAAATTAACGTCTAAATGACCCCTCACTTGCTCTAGTGCTCTTGGGAGGTGTTGATCTTTGGTGTATTTAAATACTCCGAAATTACCATCTCTTTTAAGGGTCTGAGCAGGTGGTGAAGAGGGTTAAGGCGTACCTGTTATGCCAGTTGCTGGAAGGCTTCTGTGCTGGCTAGGGTTCGAGTCTCCTGGTGGGAAAGTGTTCTAAAGTTATATATATATATATATATATATATATATATATATATACATATATATATATATATATATATATATATATATATATATATATATATATATATATATATATATATATATATGTCGTACCTAGTAGCCAGAACGCACTTCTCAGCCTACTATGCAAGGCCTGATTTGCCTAATAAGCCAAGTTTTCATGAAATAATGTTTTTTCGACTACCTAACCTACCTAACCTAACCTAACCTAACTTTTTCGGCTACCTAACCTAACCTAACCTATAAAGATAGGGTAGGTTAGGTTAGGTAGGGTTGGTTAGGTTCGGTCATATATCTACGTTAATTTTAACTCCAATTAAAAAAAATTGACCTCATACATAATGAAATGGGTAGCTTTATCATTTCATAGGAAAAAAATTAGAGAAAATATAATAATTCAGGAAAACTTGGCTTATTAGGCAAATCGGGCCTTGTATAGTAGGCTGAGAAGTGCGTTCTGGCTACTAGGTACGACATATATATATATATATATATATATATATATATATATATATATATATATATATATATATATATATATATATATATATATATATATATATATATACATATATATATATATATATATATATATATATATATATATATATATATATATATATATATATATATAATATATATAAATGCATATATATATATATATATATATATATATATATATATATATATATATATATATATATATTTATATATATATATATATATATATATATATATATATATAGTATATTTTGGTAGCAGTCTTTCTTGTAAACATATATTATTAAATATGACCGAAAAAGTAAGATTAATAATTCTAACACGAATTTTCTCAATATTTCTTATGTTTCTTTTCACTGTCGATGGTAATTGAAAAATCAATTCTCCAAAATTAATTTTTATTTCTAGTCATTTTACAGCTCATAAAATGGAGGAAAGGGTTCTGAAAGATATTGTTGATAGGAACGTTATCCCTACAGACAAAAATCAGAGGATACAACTGACGATTTACTATAAAACCAAAAAAACGGCCAGCCTACTCATGAGAAACTCTCCAGACACAAAGCCGAACGCTCTAAAAGAGACCAATTTCGTCTATGCCTTCAAATGCCCACTTGGGGACTGTAAGCCTCAAAGAACTCAGTATATAGGCAAGACAACAACATCTCTTTCCAGGCGATTAACGATGCATAAGCAACAGGGCTCCATTAAGGAACTTATATTCTCTTCCCACAACCAGACCATCACCAGAGAAGTCTTAACAAAAAACACAGAAATCATCGATAGATACAGCAATAGCAGGCGGCTTGATATCTGTGAGGAGCTACACATCAAGAAGTCAACACCAGCAATCAACAGCCAATTAATGCACAACTATATTCTACCCACTTCAAGACTCCGCACCAATGTAGAAGCATCAAGAAATATGGACCAATAGGCCCTTTGCAGTTACTTCCATTCTTCCCTTTAACTTACCCAATATTATACCCATTGTTTCGTGTTCTGTCTAGTGTTAAAAGTATGTTTTCACCTCATCCAAAACTATTGTAACATATCACCTCACCCAAATGCAGGCATATAAAATGAAAGCTGTTTAAATTATAGCATAGTAGAACTCTGTTTAGTGTTTGCAGGTTATAGTTGTTTTTGTGTAAACTAAAGTCTTTGAAAATGTAATAAATTATTACGAAAGGCTTTCAAGTGTCGCGTCAGACTTGAAATAAATTTTTCGGTCATATATATATATATATATATATATATATATATATATATATATATATATATATATATATATATATATATATATATATATATATATATATATATATATATATATATATATATATATATATATATATATATATATATATATATATATATATATATTAATAAAAAAAATGTCTGGATCCCTCCTGGCTGTGAATGTCTTGACAGCACAGCTGTGTAGGTCAGGGCAACAGCAATGCTTGGCATCCCATTACAGGCAAATTACACAGCAAATTACATCTAATGAAAAGTGACTTTCTTAGATGGAACACAAATGAAGTTGCATTCTTGGAGAGAATGCAACTATATATATATATATATATATATATATATATATATATATATATATATATATATATATATATATATATATATATATATATATATATATATATATATATGTATCATAGAATACAATAACTAAACTGCAAGGAAAGGCAGATCCCCATCTGGCTAGTTGTAATTATGGAGGAACTATGACACAAAGAGATGGCTGACTGACAGGCATCTTCAGTCTGATTGGAAGTCAGACGTTATGTTGTATGAACTGTGTATTAACTGTGTATGAACTGGGAGTGACTGTGGTCCGGGATAACTCTACAATTCGTTAATGGAAAACTCTGAAGGAGTGCAAATATTGACATACCTTCGTGGAATGATTAGTTTATATAGGTTCTTTACATTGCTTTCTCATTGTCGTACTTTTGTGATATAAAATGGTCCAATATCTGTCTTGCTGCTCTAATGGTAAACTACACTTTATTTTTCCAATATACATCTTTGTATATTGGAGACATATTCAAAGTTCTATATTGGTAAAAACAAATGTCGTCTTCAAATTGTTGATCAACGTCCTTTAAGATTCGCGTGTGTATTCGTCTCTCTTTACTCCCTTTTTCTCTATTCCTTGTTCTCTGTACTTATTCCATGCCCTTTATTGGCTCCCTGTTTCCCTTCCCTGTATTGACGTCTGATCCAGGGGCTTACTTTGCTTTGTTCACGTTCGCCTCCTTCGTTGAACTGTTCCGTTGCCTCAGTGAACGTCCGAGCAGCGGATCAATTATCTTGTTTATTGTCCTCTCTTCCATTTCTCTTTTCCCAGTGGACATTGTGAGGAAAGTCGCTTTTACTGCAGTTCCCACAGGTGTGTGTGTGTGTGTACTAACCTAGTTGTACTCACCTAGTTGTTTTTGCGGGGGTTGAGCTCTGGCTCTTTGGTCGCGCCTCTCAACCGTCAACCAACAGGTGTACAGATCCCTCAGTCTATTGGGCTCTATCATATTTACACTTGAAACTGTGTATGGAGTCAGCCTCCACCACATCACTTCCTAATGCATTCCATTTGTCAACCACTCTGACACTAAAAAAGTTATTTCTAATATCTCTGTGGCTCATTTGGGCACTCAGTTTCCACCTGTGTCCCCTTGTGCTTGTGCTCCTTGTGTTAAATAGCCTGTCTTTATCTACCCTATCAATTCCCTTCAGAATCTTGAATGTGGTGATCATGTCCCCCCTAACTCTTTTGTCTTCCAGCGAAGTGAGGTTTAATTCCCGTAGTCTCTCCTCGTAGCTCATACCTCTCAGCTCGGGTACTATTCTGGTAGCAAACCTTTGAACCTTTTCCAGTTTAGTCTTATCCTTGACTAGATATGGACTCCATGCTGGGGCTGCATACTCCAGGATTGGTCTGACATATGTGGTATACAAAGTTCTGAATGATTCTTTACACAAGTTTCTGAATGCCGTTCGTATGTTGGCCAGCCTGGCATATGCCGCTGATGTTATCCTCTTGATATGTGCTGCAGGAGACAGGTCTGGCGTGATATCAACCCCCAAGTCTTTTTCTTTCCCTGACTCCTGAAGAATTCCCTCTCCCAGATGATACTTTGTATCTGGCCTCCTGCTCCCTACACCTATCTTCATTACATGACATTTGGTTGGGTTAAACTCTAACAACCATTTGTTCGACCATCCCTTCAGCTTGTCTAGGTCTTCTTGAAGCCTCAAACAGTCCTCTTCTGTTTTAATCCTTCTCATAATTTTAGCATCGTCCGCAAACATTGAGAGAAATGAATCGATACCCTCCGGGAGATCATTTACATATATCAGAAACAAGATATGACCGAGAACAGAGCCCTGTGGTACTCCACTGGTGACTTCACGCCAATCGGAGGTCTCACCCCTCACCGTAACTCTCTGCTTCCTATTGCATAGGTACTTCCTTATCCACTGGAGCACCTTACCAGCTACACCTGCCTGTCCCTCCAGCTTATGTACCAGCCTCTTATGCGGTACTGTGTCAAAGGCTTTCCGACAATCCAAGAAAATGCAGTCCGCCCAGCCCTCTCTTTCTTGCTTAATCTTTGTCACCTGATCGTAGAATTCTATCAAGACTGTAAGGCAAGATTTACCCTCTCTGAACCCATGTTGGCGATTTGTCACGAAGTCCCTTCTCTCCAGATGTGTTACCAGGTTTTTTCACACGATCTTCTCCATCACCTTGCATGGTATACAAGTCAAGGACACTGGCCTGTAGTTCAGTGCCTCTTGCCTGTCGCCCTTTTTGTATATTGGAACCACATTCGCCGTGTGTGTGTGTACTCACCTAGTTATTCTAGCGTGGTTTGAGCTCTGGCTCTTTGGCCCCGCCTCTCAACCGTCAATCAACTGATGTACAGATTCCTGAGCCTACTGGGCTCCGTCATATCTACATTTGAAACTGTGTATGGAGTCAGCCTCCACCACATCACTTCCTAGTGCATTCCATTTACTAACTACTCTGACACTGAAAAAGTTCTTTCTAACGTCTCAGTGACTCATTTGGGTACTCAGCTTCCACCTGTGTCTCCTTGTGCGTGTGCCACATTTGTTAAATAATCCATCCTTGTCCACCCTGTCAATTCCCCTTACAATTTTGTATGTAGTGATCATGTCTCCCCCAGCTCTTCTGTCTTTTAGCGACGTGAGAGACTCATAACTCATGCCTCTTAGTTCTGGGACTATTCTAGTGGCATACCTCTGAACCTTTTCCAGCTTCGTCTTGTACTTTACAAGGTACGGGCTCCATGCTGGGGCTGCATACTTCAGGATTGGTCTTGCATATGTGGTATACAAAGTTCTGAAGGATTCCTCACACAGGTTTCTGAAGGCATTTCTGATGTTAGCCAGCCTCGCATATGCCGCCGATGTTAGTCTTTTTATGTGGGTTTCAGGAGACAGGTTTGGTGTGATATCAACTCCTAGATCTTTATCTCTGTTGATTTCATGAAGGACTTCATCACCTATTCAGTAACCTGTGTCTGGCCTCCTGTTTCCACCACCTAGTTTCATTACCTTGCATTTACTCGGGTTGAACTTTTGTAGCCATTTGTTGGACCATTCCTTCAGCTTGTCTAGGTCATCTTCTAGCCTCATACTACCTTCTTGTGTCTTAATCCTCCTCATATTTTTTTGCATCATCAGCAAACAATGAGAGGAACGATTCTATACCCTCTGGGAGATCATTTACATATATCAGAAACAGCATAGGTCCAAGGACTGACCCCTGCGGGACTCCACTTGTAACGTCTCGCCAATCTGAGACCTCACCCCTCACACAGACTCGTTGTCTCCTGTTGCTTAGGTACTCCTCTATCCACCGGAGTACCTTCCCTTTCACTCCAGCCTGCATCTCCAACTTTCGCGCTAGCCTCTTGTGTGGCACTGTATCAAAGGCTTTCTGGCAATCCAAAAATATGCAGTCTGCCCAGCCCCTCTCTTTCTTGCCTCGTCGTAGAATTCAATTAATCCTGTGAGGCAGGTCTTGCCATCCCTGAACCCATGTTGATACTGTGTTACAAAGTTCTTTCGCTCCAGGTGCTCCACTAGCTTTTTTCACACAATCTTCTCCATCAGCTTGTATGGTATGCAGGTTAGGGACACTGGCCTGTAGTTCAGTACCTCCTGTCTATCCCTCTTCTTGTATATCGGGACTACATACAGGAAACAGGTTCACCTGTTTCCAGTGATTTGTTATACACCATGGAGAGTGGCAGGCACAGTGTTTCTGATCTTTCCATTAGTATCCATGATGAGATTCCATCTGGACCTATAGCCTTTGTCACATCCAACTCTAGCTAAAGCTTCCTTGTCTCCCCACTGGTAATCCCAAACACCTCTAGTGGTGCCTGGTTTACTATTCCTTCTCTTATCTCTGGAACTTCTCCTTGCTCTAACGTGAAGACCTCCTGGAGGTTCTTATTCAGTTTCTCACACACTTTCTTGTCGTCTGTAGTGAATCTGTCTGTCCCTATCCTCAGTTTCATTACCTGTTCCTTCACTGTTGTTTTTCTCCTGATGTGGCAGAGCAGCAATTTAGGTTGAGTCTTTACGAAAATGACATCGAAAACCAGGTATTGTCTTTCTGCCTCTCTTGTCATCCTGACATATTCATTCCTGGCACTCTGGTATCTTTCTCTGCTCTCAAGTGTCCTGTTATTCCTATAGTTTCTCCACACTCTTTTACTTAGTTGCGTTGCTAGCTTACATCTCTGATTAAACCCTGGGTTTCTCATCTGCATTTATTTTTTTCTTTTGGACTGGGACCAACTTGTCAGCTGCCTCTGTACACTTCTGCGTGATGTAGTCCATCATGTCTTGGGCCGTCTTTTCCCTGAGCTCTGTTTCCCATGTTATATCTGTTAGGAATGTTCTTATCTCCTCATAGTTTCCCTTTCGGAATGACAGCCTTTTGTTTTCAGTTCCCCTCCTCGAGTTCCTAAACCCTTCTTCAACCAGATACTCAAACGTTAATACACTGTGAATCATCGCTCATCCCCACGGGGGGTTCGAAACCGATTTCCCTTATGTCGGAGTTGTTCATAGTGAAGACTAGGTCGAGTCTCGCTGGTTCATCGTTGCCTTTCATTCTTGTGGGTTCCCTGACATGCTAGCTTAAAAAGTTTTCTGTCGCCACCTCCAATTGTTTAGCTCTCCAAGTTTCCTCTCATCCATGTGGTTCCTTGTTCTCCCAGTCTATCCTTCCGTTGTTGAAGTCCCCCATGATGAGCAGATGGGATCTATTTCAACAGGCAACAGAGGTTGCTCATTGTCATGGTGCCTGTTATGTAGTCTCTGAACTCCTTGCAGCTCGGTACGTGTGTGTGTGTGTGTGTGTGTGTGTGTGTGTGTGTGTGTGTGTGTGTGTGTGTATGTGTGTGTGTGTACTCACCTAATTGTACTCACCTAATTGTGCTTGCGGGGGTTGAGCTCTGGCTCTTTGGTCCCGCCTCTCAACCGTCAATCAACTGGTGTACAGATTCCTGAGCCTATTGGGCTCTATCATATCTACATTTGAAACTGTGAATGGAGTCAGCCTCCACCACATCACTTCCTAATGCATTCCATTTGCTAACTACTCTGACACTGAAAAAGTTCTTTCTAACGTCTCTGTGGCTCATTTGGGTACTCAGCTTCCACCTGTGTCCCCTTGTTCGCGTCCCACCAGTGTTGAAAAGTTCGTCCTTGTTTACCCGGTCGATTCCCCTGAGGATTTTGTAGGTTGTGATCATGTCCCCCCTTACTCTTCTGTCTTCCAGTGTCGTGAGGTGCATTTCCCGCAGCCTTTCCTCATAACTCATGCCTCTTAGTTCTGGGACTAGTCTAGTAGCATACCTTTGGACTTTTTCCAGCTTCGTCTTGTGCTTGACAAGGTACGGGCTCCATGCTGGGGCCGCATACTCCAGGATTGGTCTTACATATGTGGTGTACAAGATTCTGAATGATTCCTTACACAGGTTCCTGAACGCCGTTCTGATGTTAGCCAGCCTCGCATATGCCGCAGACGTTATTCTCTTTATGTGGGCTTCAGGAGACAGGTTTGGTGTGATATCAACTCCTAGATCTTTCTCTCTGTCTGTTTCATTAAGTACTTCATCTCCTATTCTGTATCCTGTGCCTGGCCTCCTGTTTCCACTGCCTAGTTTCATTACTTTGCATTTACTCGGGTTGAACTTCAACAGCCATTTGTTGGACCATTCACTCAGTCTATCCAGGTCATCTTGTAGCCTCCTACTATCATCCTCTGTTTCAATCCTCCTCATAATTTTTGCATCGTCGGCAAACATTGAGAGGAACGAATCTATACCCTCTGGGAGATCATTTACATATACCAGAAACAGTATAGGTCCAAGGACTGACCCCTGCGGGACTCCACTTGTGACGTCTCGCCAATCTGAGACCTCACCCCTCACACAGACTCGTTGTCTCCTGTTGCTTAGGTATTCCTCTATCCACCGGAGTACCTTCCCTCTCACTCCAGCCTGCATCTCCAACTTTCGCACTAGCCTCTTGTGTGGCACTGTATCAAAGGCTTTCTGACAATCCAAAAATATGCAGTCTGCCCACCCTTCTCTTTCTTGCCTTATTTTTGTTGCCTGGTCGTAGAATTCAAGTAACCCTGTGAGGCAGGACCTGCCATCCCTGAACCCATGTTGATGCTGTGTTACAAAGTTCCTTCGCTCCAGATGCTCCACTAGTTTTTTTCGCACAATCTTCTCCATCAGCTTGCATGGTATGCAGGTTAGGGACACTGGCCTGTAGTTCAGTGCCTCCTGTCTATCCCCTTTCTTGTATATCGGGACTACGTTAGCTGCTTTCCAAGTATCTGGCAGTTCCCCTGTTGCCAGTGATTTGTTATACACTATGGAGAGTGGTAGGCTCAGTTCTCTTGCTCCTTCCTTTAGAACCCAAGGGGAGATTCCATCTGGGCCTATAGCCTTCGTCACGTCCAACTCTAGTAAACACTTCCTTACTTCCCCACTGGTAATCTCAAACTCTTCCAGTGGTTCCTGGTTAGCTATTCCCTCACTTACCTCTGGAATTTCTCCTTGTTCTAAGGTGAAGACCTCCTGGAATTTCTTATTCAATTCTTCACACACTTCCTTGTCATTTGTAGTGTGTGTGTGTGTGTGTGTGTGTGTGTGTGTGTGTGTGTGTGTGTGTGTGTGTGTGTGTGTGTGTGTGTGTGTGTGTGTGTGTATCAACGTGTACTATTACCCAGCAACAGCTCCAAAAGTGCACACAACATGCAAATCAGAATAAAATATTTGTTGGGTAATTCAGCGTTCAACAAGCTCTCATACGGACAGAATTGCCAAGTATGAATAATTATGTGTCACAAACATTAATGTGGTCTCGTTTATAAACGTTCAGTAGTGCCAAAAACAGATTGTTTCATTGCGGGTTAATCACGTACCAAATATAACAAACCATTAAGCTAATAAATCATTGCATATGGCAACAAGTGCATTGGGTATAACCAAGCTTTGTAAACAAAAACATTGCTGATAGCCAGGACAAAAAATATTCAAACACAATTTTTAATTTTTAAACGTGTATACCACTGTGTGTGTTCCCGACAATACTTCGGTCATATTGTGTATTGCACATGAACCGAAAACACCAATTTCAATTTGATTTAATATTTAAATTCTTATGTTATTTGACTTTGTGAACACCTGGTCTAGCTAGCCATATCTTAGACCCACTTGTACAAGAACGTTATGCAAGCCATGAGACATGTAACATCCTAAGTATATAAACTTTATTATGGAATAGATTACTTGAAAATATCCTCGGTGCTTTATAAATTATCTTATATAGAATACTTCATATAGCAATTATTCCACGTAGACTCCCTGAGATAAATACTCAAGTGGATCATGTGCTTTATCTAGTGAAGAGTTGTAGCGTTACTGACTTTGACACAAAGCACAAGAAATAAATTATTTTTTGGTGTAAATTCTGAACTGCGTTAGAGATTCACACACAAAACTGAAAGAAGTCAAACAAACCCAACATTACAAGGTCAACTAGTCATCAAGGTCAAACAAACCCAACATTACAAGGTCAACTAGTCATCAAGGTCAAACAAACCCAACATTACAAGGTCAACTAGTCATCAAGGTCAAACATACCCAACATTACAAGGTCAACTAGTCACCAAGGTCAAACATACCCAACATGACAAGGTCAACTAGTCACCAAGTCTAGTCAACGTGTGCACATTGCTGAGCCACAGCAACCCTCCCTCGTCCACCCCGTCCTCCCCACCGTTCCCTCCTCCCCCATCCCCTCGTCTTCCCAACAATTCTTTCACATGAAATACACAGTTTAAAAAAAATCGTTTTACCAGTCACCTTTTTGACATCTATATAGTAGGTATATAAAAACACGCGCATATTCGAATGCAAAGGTGTGTCAAAATTTCAAAGCAATCGATGAAGAACTTTCGGAGATTTCCCTCACATGAAAAACACACACAACGTGTGTTGTTTCTATGGCCAACAGATGGCGTTGTTTTAAAAAAAAAAAACATGTTTTTACCTGTCACAGGTGTGGCATCTATATAGTAGTTGTATAATATAGTCTTGATTACAACAGTTAGTTATTGGAAATGTATGACGAGGCCAGGAGCAAAGAGCTCCAGCGAGGACTTGCATGTGTGACGACGGAGCTCCTGTTGTTTCAGATTCAGCTACTCTGAACAAAAGTTCCAAGTAGCACGGGCTATGGTGAGCCCGTAGTGGACTTACGTAGCACAGGAGCGGGGCTGTAACTGACGGCGCTCCGTTGTGGATGGCTTATGTTCCAGGCAGTTCTCCAGACTTGCCAAGTGCCCCATCATCTTCCTGGTAACTTCCGCTCTCCTGAGTGACTCCCAGCACACTTGGCAAGTGCCCCATCACCTTCCTGGTAACTTCAGCTCTCCTGAGTGACTCCCAGCACACTTGGCAAGTGCCCCATCACCTTCCTGGTAACTTCAGCTCTCCTGAGTGACTCCCAGCACACTTAGCAAGTGCCCCATCACCTTCCTGGTAACTTCAGCTCTCCTGAGTGACTCCCAGCACACTTGGCAAGTGCCCCATCACCTTCCTGGTAACTTCAGCTCTCCTGAGTGACTCCCAGCACACTTGGCAAGTGCCCCATCACCTTCCTGGTAACTTCAGCTCTCCTGAGTGACTCCCAGCACACTTGGCAAGTGCCCCATCACCTTCCTGGTAACTTCAGCTCTCCTGAGTGACTCCCAGCACACTTGGCAAGAAGTATCAAGTGTAATTAGTGCACATAGGATTAGTGTAGACCATCTTGGCATGAGGGACTCTTAGGGATCAATTATGGCACAACAGGCGTCTAATTGGCTGTAATGGAGCTTCTGAGAACCTTGAGGCAACGTTATTTATCTTAATATAGTTAATAATATATTATTGGTTGAGTAAAACTGAAGTGATCACATCAGTGTACAAGTGACCTGAGTGGTATATGACCTGAGTGGTACATGACCTGAGTGGTACGTGACCTGAGTGGTACGAGACCTGAGTGGTACAAGACCTGAGTGGTACATGACCTGAGTGGAACATGACCTGAGTGGTACATGACCTGAGTGGTACATGACCTGAGTGGTACGAGACCTGAGTGGTACATGATCTGAGTGGTACGAGACCTGAGTGGTACATGCCCTGAGTGGTACATGCCCTGAGTGGTACATGACCAGAGTGGTACCTGAGTGGTACGAGACCTGAGTGGTACATGACCTGAGTGGTACGATACCTGAGTGGTAGAAGACCTGAGTGGTACATGACCTGAGTGGTACATGATCTGAGTGGTACGAGACCTGAGTGGTACATGACCTGAGTGGTACGAGACCTGAGTGGTACAAGACCTGAGTGGTACATGCCCTGAGTGGTACGTGACCTGAATGGTACAAAACCTGAGTGGTACATGCCCTGAGTGGTACGTGACCTGAATGGTACATGACATGAGTGGTACATGACCTGAGTGGTACGTGACCTGAGTTGTACAAGACCTGAGTGGTACATGACCTGAGTGGTACGTGACCCGAGTTGTACATGACCTGAGTGGTTCATGACCTGAGTGGTACGTGACCTGAGTGGTACATGACCTGAGTGATACCTGACATGAGTGACATGACCTCAGTGGTACATGACCTGAGTGGTACGTGACCTGAGTGGTACATGACCTGAGTGGTACAAGACCTGAGTGGTACGTGACCTGAGTGGTACATGACCTGAGTGGTACATGACCTGAGTGGTACATGACCTGAGCGGTACATGACCTGAGTGGTACGAGACCTGAGTGGTACGAGACCTGAGTGGTACGAGACCTGAGTGGTATGAGACCTGAGTGGTACGAGACCTGAGTGGTACATGACCTGAGTGGTACATGACCTGAGTGGTACGAGACCTGAGTAGTACGAGACCTGAGTGGTACGAGACCTGAGTGGTACATGATCTGAGTTGTATGAGACCTGAGTGGTACGAGACCTGAGTGGTACGAGGCCTGAGTGGTATATGACCTGAGTGGTACCTGACCTGAGTGGTACGAGACCTGAGTGGTACATGACCTGAGTGGTACATGACCTGAGTGGTACGTGACCTGAGTGGTACGTGACCTGAGTGGTACATGACCTGAGTGGTACATGACCTGAGTGGTACGTGACCTGAGTGGTACGTGACCTGAGTGGTACAAGACCTGAGTGGTACATGACCTGAGTGGTACGAGACCTGAGTGGTACGAGACCTGAGTGGTACATGACCTGAGTGTTACGTGACCTGAGTGGTACAAGACCTGAGTGGTACATGACCTGAGTGGTACGTGACCTGAGTGGTACGTGACCTGAGTGGTACGTGACCTGAGTGGTACATGACCTGAGTGGTACATGACCTGAGTGGTACATGACCTGAGCGGTACATGACCTGAGTGGTACTAGACCTGACTGGTACGAGACCTGAGTGGTACGAGACCTGAGTGGTACATGACCTGAGTGGTACGAGACCTGAGTGGTACGAGACCTGAGTAGTATGAGACCTGAGTGGTACGATACCTGAGTGGTACATGACCTGAGTGGTACATGACCTGAGTGGTACGAGACCTGAGTGGTACGAGACCTGAGTGGTACATGACCTGAGTGGTACGAGACCTGAGTGGTATGAGACCTGAGTGATACATGACCTGAGTGGTACCTGACCTGAGTGGTACATGACCTGAGTGGTACATGACCTGAGTGGTACATGACCTGAGTGGTACCTGACATGAGTGTTACGAGACCTGAGCGGTACATGACCTGAGTGGTACGTGACCTGAGTGATACCTGACATGAGTGGTACGAGACCTGAGGGGTACATGACCTGAGTGGTACGAGACCTGAGTGGTACATGACCTGAGTGGTACATGACCTGAGTGGTACATGACCTGAGTGGTACGAGACCAGAGTGGTACGAGACCTGAGTGGTACATGACCTGAGTGGTACGAGACCTGAGTGGTACATGACCTGAGTGGTACGAGACCTTAGTGGTACATGACCTGAGTGGTACGAGACTTGAGTGGTACGAGACCTGAGTGGTACATAACCTGAGTGGTACGAGACCTGAGTGGTACGAGACCTGAGTGGTACAGCATCTCCATTACCCCGGACAACATGGTTTCAGAACAGGGCGCTCTTGCCTGTCGCAGTTGCTGGACCACTATGATATGGCATTAGATGCTATGGAAGACAAACAAAACGCTGATGTAATTTACACAGACTTCGCAAAAGCTTTTGATAAATGTGACCATGGTAATATTGCACATAAAATGCGTTCAAAAGGAATTACCGGAAAAATAGACAGATGGATCTACAATTTCCTGACCAACAGAACCCAATGTGTAATAGTCAACAAAATAAAATCCAGCCCATCAACCGTGAAGAGCTCAGTCCCCCAGGGTACTGTGCTTGCTCCAGTACTTTTTCTCATCCTCATATCGGACATAGACAAGAACACAACCTATAGCACTGTATCATCCTTTGCAGATGACACTAGGATCTTCATGAGAGTAGGCAACATAGAGGACACGGCGAACCTCCAGTCAGATGTAGATCAGGTCTTTCTATGGGCTACAGAAAATAATATGGTGTTTAACGAAGATAAGTTCCAGCTCATGCGCTATGGAAAAAATGAAAATATAAAAACGGAAACCACGTACAAAACTCAGGCAAATCATAACATAGAACGAAAAGGCAATGTAAAGGATCTAGGTGTACTCATGTCGGAAGACCTTACCTTTAAAGAACACAATAAAGTAGCCGTCACAACTGCAAGAAAAATGACAGGTGACACTAGAGATGCTATACCGATGATGATACTTTTCAAGACGCTAGTGCTCTCTAGAGTGGAGTACTGCTGCACAATTACAGCACCTTTTAAAGCTGGAGAAATTGCTGACCTGGAGAGCGTGCAGAGATCCTTTACTGCTAGAATCCACTCAGTAAAACATCTAAACTATTGGGACCGACTAAAGAGCCTAAAACTGTACTCCCTTGAGCGCAGGCGGGAGAGGTACATAATAATTTACACGTGGAAAATATTAGAGAGGCTGGTCCCAAACCTGCACACAGAAATAACATCACATGAGACCAGAAGACATGGCAGGATGTGCAGAATACCCCCGTCGAAAAACAGAGGTGCAACTGGTACTCTGAGAGAGAACTCTATCAACATCAGAGGTCCGAGACTGTTCAACACGTTTCCAATACACATAAGGGGCATAACTGGCCGACCCTTCACAGTGTTCAAGAGAGAACTGGATAAGCACCTCCAAAGGATACCTGATCAACCAGGCTGTGACTCATACGTCAGGCTGCGAGCAGCCGCGTCCAACAGCCTGGTTGATCAGTCCGGCAACCAGAAGGCCTGGTCGACGACCGGGCCGCGGGGACGCTAAGCCCCGGAAGCACCTCAAGGTAACCTCAAGGTAAGGTAGGTAGGTACATGACCTGAGTGGTACGTGACCTGAGTGGTACGTGACCTGAGTGGTACATGAACTAAGTGGTACATGCCCTGAGTGGTACCTGAGTGGTACGAGACCAGAGTGATACATGACCTGGGTGGTACATGCCCTGAGTGGTAGATAACCTGAGTGGTACGAGACCTGAGTGGTACATGACCTGAGTGCTACCTGACCTGAGTGGTACATGACCTGAGTGGTACGTGACCTGAGTGGTACATGACCTGAGTGGTACATGACTGAGTGGTACGTGACCTGAGTGGTACGAGATCTGACTGGTACGAAACCTGAGTGGTAAGTGACTTGAGTGGTACGAGACCTGAGTGGTACGAGACCTGAGTGGTACATGACCTGAGTGGTATAAGACCTGAGTGGTACATGGCCCGAGTGGTACGAGACCTGAGTGGTACGTGACCTGAGTGGTACGAGACCTGAGTGGTACGTGACCTGAGTGATACATGACATGAGTGGTACGAGACCTGAGTGGTACGAGACCTGAGTGGTACGTGACCTGAGTGATACATGACATGAGTGGTACGAGACCTGAGTGGTACGAGACCTGAGTGGTACGTGACCTGAGTGATACATGACCTAAGTGGTATAAGACCTGGGTGGTACGTGACCTGAGTGGTCATTATGACAGGGACGAAACCAGGTTTAAAATGCAAATGGTAGTATAAAATAATATAATTTAATATAATATAATATTAAATAATATAATATAATATATTATATTATTTTATAATATAATATAATATAATATAATATAATATAATATAATATAATATAATATAATATAATACACAGAAAAAATCTTAGTGTCACGATATATCAAGGAGAAAGTCCACAGGATCTGTGATGAGGATTCGAACCCATGTCGTGGCCTAGTCGTGTAGAGCGTGTGTCTGGGAACACCCAAGCACAGAGGTTCGAATCCTCATGACTGCACCAGTGAATTTTCTCATATAATATAATAATAATCACTACTCGAAGGACGTCTTTACAAGAGAGAGAGAGAATCTGTCTTATTCTTGTGAGATGTGTGAAGGAATTTTAGTGTTCTTACATATATGAAAACTTATATTCTTACACATACACATACACACATATAATACATATAATTCTTATACACCCATAAAGACTAGCTAACCTGTGCGGCCATTTATCATGCCACGAGGCTCAACCTGCCTGAATACGGCAGGCATGTGTGACAGGAGTGTTCCAGGCACACCATGTGCAATTGCAGGAGTTTTAATTATTGAAATAAAAAAAATATTTTTTGGGTTTACTTTCCATTGTGAGGTGAAAATGACGCGCCTAACATCTCCGGCCGTGTGTAAGCACCGACACTGTCACGTCTGGCCAGTGAGCTGACCGCGCTGATGGCTGTGTGTTACGCTATCGTCACCACCGTCGGAGTGTGCAGTGGCAAGTCCAGCGCCATCTATGAGTCTCCACTCAAACCCCCCTGATATTGGACGCTACGTAGACGACGCCATCTGTTGGTGGTGGCGGGACAGCGGAAAATGCCCCTGGTTTCCTGCCTTGATCAGACAGAGAGGTCGTTGTGGATGACCTCTGGTGGTGGGCGTATCAAGATCAGCGCCATCTGTTGTGCTACGAGCATAATGTCAACTCCCCAGTGAGTAAGTGTTACCTCCTGGTTTCCCCAGTGTACCGTCCTGTTAACTGATGACGTTTCATGTCCACACAGGTGAAGTGTGGAGGCAGACGTACTGAGGAAGGCAGTTTACCTTGGGCAGTCCAAGTTCTCTCTGACTACTGTGCAACACAACACTCAAGGTCTGCAACACCCGAGGTTGCAAGGGAAACAGCAGATATAATATATACGTGAAGACTGGACACTGGTTGTGGCACTGTCAAGGGTATTATAGCTTTAACCGTTTATAAGTCCACTTTGATCTTGTCGGATCAATGTTGCAACGACATTTTTTTAATTTACTTGGCAATCACGGGCTAAATGAATTTTTTACATACAATATCTAACTTCTATTATTCTAATAAAATTAATAATAATAATAATAATAAGTATTATTTGTATCTATAAGGTAAAGTATTATATGTAAATAGGTTCCAAGGGGTTGTCATAGCCAGGGGGTGGTAATGGGGGACGAGCTCCCATGACCTATAAAATGCTCCTATACGGCATGCGTCTCAAATAGCCTCTGACAACCAAGTCCAACTCCTGGCCTGCACGGGTGGCTTAGTCTTTGAGTCCGGCGGAACTGCTTTTACCGACAGGAGAAGGGGCGAGGGCGTGCCTCTGGCGCCTTAAACCCTGCTGCTCCGGGTAGATTGAAATTGAAATAAGTTTATTGAGGTCAAATATACACAAAGGGATAAGGCAGCTAAGCTATTCTCACCCCGTTCAGTACATCGTGTTAATACAAACATATACACACATCACAAACAATAAACATATTACCGAACATTCTGAGAGATAAACATATACATTCCTCCTTTACACAAGTAGTATGGTATCAGACGTACACACAAATACTTCTATGACCTAGGTGTACTGTATAGACAATTTGCAAGAGACATGCAGATATTTCAACAAAAGATTGCAGTCTTGGTGCTCCGGGTAGATGTGACTCGATAGCCTGGGAAGGCAGCTCATCTAGGGGAAGGAAAACCCTGATTTTAAACCTCCGCTGCCTTGCCGCCATACCCATCTTTTGGGAAAGCCTTCAGGAGTCAACCTCGAGGAAACATCCGGAGTTGGAACCCCTAAGGCAGTTCGTTGTTGACTTCGACCTCGTTCTGGCAGTTCCTGCGAAGCTGCTAGAACCATGTGTATTGGCGTCGCCTTTCCATTGAATAATTTCAGCAACGTAGAGAGGTGGGGGGGGGGGACCTGCTACATGGGTAACAGCTTCTCCTCCATATCGACCTACCCTGGCTTTGCGTCCTGGAGAGCATCCAGAGCGCAACTCCATAGTCTCCCGAGACTGAAGGATGCCTACTACTATATGGAAATATATAGTAAAGTACATGTAAGTATTAAGTTTATTGATGCGTCCCCCAAGACGCATTGATCAATTTTAACGCATTGTGTATTAAAAATTAGTTTATTCTCATATAATATATATATATATATATATATATATATATATATATATATATATATATATATATATATATATATATATATATTGGTGTATACTGGCAGCAGGTTTTCTTTCAAACATGTTTCATTGAATATGACCGCATATTCTGTATTTATTATTTTCTGGTTTAGGGTTTCTATCCCTCTAACTATTTTCTTAGCATCAGGGCTTAATTGAAATAGGAGTTCTCCAAAACTCATTTTCGTACTTTTAAGGTGAAGAAAAGAAGTGATTTACTATAGAGTGTATTACACTTATTTGTATAATTTGCACGACGTTTCGAACCTCCATGGTTCATTCTCAAGTGAACAGATCTTACAATACTAGTTGATTTTATACCCGCATTAGGTCAGGTGATAATACAATGAAGGTGAAAACATGGGGGGATACATAAGGGATAAACATAGGGGCTGCAGAAGGCTTATTGGCCCATACGAGGCATCTCCTATCTAAACACAAAGATTAATCCAGTGTAATTGGCCTGTTATGTTGGACATTGTCTTCTGTGTTGGCATCGATATGTTCTTGTCTTGTCCTTACTCTCATGGTGGGTAGAGTAAATAGTTCCGTGATTTGGGTGTTCATGGTAGGTCGCTCTATTCTTATGTGAATTGCCTCAAGAATTTGTAATCTTCTTGAATCTTGGGTTTTGTCTATTATGCAAGTATTCTTGCTTCAACATTTCTCTTGTTAGAGTAATGTCATGGGCTTGTCTCATGTGATTCCTAGGGGCACCAGATTGAAGATGGCATGTCAAACGCCTCGTCAGCTTGGTCGACGTCATACCTATGTACTTACATTGAAGGTTACATCCTTCGTGGGGGCAAGTGTACATGTATACAACGCTTGACTGCTGTAGAGGGTTCTCCGTCGGCTTCGGGCTGTTTTTGATAAGGAGTTCGGAAGTCTTCTTGGTTTTGTAGAATATTATCAGGTTTATGTTTTGGTTAGGAGTAGTGCTTTTTACTCCTTTACGGATTATTTCTTTCATTATTCTTTCCTCTTTTATATGTTCACTGTGCATGGTTGATTTGTAATATAATTTTATTGGGGGTGTTGTGGTTTCTGTTCTAGGTTCTGAATTATACCAACGGTCCAAGTGTCTTCTTATAGCAGCGTTTATTTCCGCGTTGCTATATCCGTTGTTCACCAATACCTGAGTTACTCTTTCAAACTCTCTACTCACGTTGCTCCATTCAGAGCAGTGGGTAAGCGCTCGACGAATATAAGCATTGAGAACACTGGCTTTGTATCTTTGGGGGCACTCACTTCTACCGTTCAGGCATAATCCTATGTTGGTGGGCTTGGTATATACGTTGGTGCTTAAAGAGGTTCCTGTTTTTGTTATTAGTACATCCAAGAATGGCAGACTGTTATTTTCACTATTTTCATGTGTAAATCGGAGTACTGACTCTCTCTCTAGGTGTCTTTTTAGGTCAATTAGTTCATCTGAGTCTTTTACTATTACGAATATGTCATCTACATAACGGCAGTATACAGTTGGTTTTTGTCTGCTACTGAAGACCCTATCTTCGATGGTTCCCATATAAAAATTAGCAAATAAAACTCCTAAGGGGGAGCCCATTGCTACTCCGTCTATTTGTAAATACATGTCTCCTTGTGGACTGATGAAAGGGGCTTCCTTTGTACATGCTTCGAGAAGACTTTTCAAGTGTGGCTCAGGTATGTCTAATTTGGGGGTGCTCTCGTCTCTGTATACTCTGTCCAGTATCATTCCTATGGTTGTGTCGACTGGGACGTTGGTAAAAAGGGATTCAACGTCCAGGGAAGCGATGATTCCATCGGGCTGGGTAGATTTGATCAATTCTAGGAAATCTGCTGATGATTGTAGACTAAACTTACTTGGAGTGTATGGAGTTAGGAGTTCATTGAGTTTCTTTGCCAGGTGATAAGTTGGGGTTGGTATTTGGCTGATTATAGGGCGTAGTGGGTTACCTGGTTTATGCGTCTTAACATTGCCGTAGGCATATCCTAAGCCATAGTCGCCTTGAAGTTTATTGAAATGCACACTACCTTTCTTTGCGTTGATTGCTGTAATTGTTTTGTTTACTTTCCGCTTAAGGTCTTCTACGGGGTTCCTCGTGATTCGTTGAAATTTGGAGTCGTCACTTAGGATGTCGCTAATTTTGTTCATGTATTCATGGGTAGGAATCAATACATATGCTGCTGTTTTGTCGGCTTTTCTTATTGTTACGTCTTTCAGATTTTTTAGTTGTTTCGCTGCTTCTTTGAGTCGTGGGGTTAAGATTGTAGATGAATATGTTCCTCGTTTTTTCCCTGCTTCTGCAAGTAGTTCAGCTTGAAGTGTGTCAGTGGTGATGACTTTTTTGTTGTCTTCTAGCTTATGGATATCGTCCAAAAGCATTTCGATTTCCAGGCGTTTTTGATGCATCTTTGGTTTAGATAAGAATTGACAATTTAGACCAAGATTTAAGAGGTCTCGTTGGTCCTGGGTAAGATCATAAGAAGTCAGGTTAAAGTAGCCATCTTTAGGACGAGGGATTTTTAGCTGTCCACCGTTTAGGGATGTTAACTTACGGAGTGTCTTTGTTTCTACAAGAGTTTTATGTTGTTGTTTCAGGTTAAATAGTTCACTGTTGATGGTTTGCTTGAGTTGGATAGGGATGTCGTACTGGGTCCATTTGTTTAACAGATGCTCCGCCTGCTCTATAAAGGTTTGGAGGGCTTCCTTCTTCTTGTTTAGTTGATGCCGAATGAGCTCTTGCCTATACCTATAGGTAAACTCTGTATTGCGGACTGCTGGGTCATGTGGGTTTATATTGGTGTATACTGGCAGCAGGTTTTCTTTCAAACATGTTTCATTGAATATGACCGCATATTCTGTATTTATTATTTTCTGGTTTAGGGCTTCTATCCCTCTAACTATTTTCTTAGCATCAGGGCTTAATTGAAATAGGAGTTCTCCAAAACTCATTTTCGTACTTTTAAGGTGAAGAAAAGAAGTGATTTACTATAGAGTGTATTACACTTATTTGTATAATTTGCACGACGTTTCGAACCTCCATGGTTCATTCTCAAGTGAACAGATCTTACAATACTAGTTGATTTTATACCCGCATTAGGTCAGGTGATAATACAATGAAGGTGAAAACATGGGGGGATACATAAGGGATAAACATAGGGTCTGCAGAAGGCTTATTGGCCCATACGAGGCATCTCCTATCTAAACACAAAGATTAATCCAGTGTAATTGGCCTGTTATGTTGGACATTGTCTTCTGTGTTGGCATCGATATGTTCTTGTCTTGTCCTTACTCTCATGGTGGGTAGAGTAAATAGTTCCGTGATTTGGGTGTTCATGGTAGGTCGCTCTATTCTTATGTGAATTGCCTCAAGAATTTGTAATCTTCTTGAATCTTGGGTTTTGTCTATTATGCAAGTATTCTTGTTCAACATTTCTCTTGTTAGAGTAATGTCATGGGCTTGTCTCATGTGATTCCTAGGGGCACCTAGGAATCTTTATAGAGCAGGCGGAGCATCTGTTAAACAAATGGACCCAGTACGACATCCCTATCCAACTCAAGCAAACCATCAACAGTGAACTATTTAACCTGAAACAACAACATAAAACTCTTGTAGAAACAAAGACACTCCGTAAGTTAACATCCCTAAACGGTGGACAGCTAAAAATCCCTCGTCCTAAAGATGGCTACTTTAACCTGACTTCTTATGATCTTACCCAGGACCAACGAGAACTCTTAAATCTTGGTCTAAATCTTAACCCCACGACTCAAAGAAGCAGCGAAAAAAATAAAAAATCTGAAAGACGTAACAATAAGAAAAGCCGACAAAACAGCAGCATATGTATTGATTCCTACCCATGAATACATGAACAAAATTAGCGACATCCTAAGTGACGACTCCAAATTTCAACGAATCACGAGGAACCCCGTAGAAGACCTTAAGCGGAAAGTAAACAAAACAATTACAGCAATCAACGCAAAGAAAGGTAGTGTGCATTTCAATAAACTTCAAGGCGACTATGGCTTAGGATATGCCTACGGCAATGTTAAGACGCATAAACCAGGTAACCCACTGCGCCCTATAATCAGCCAAATACCAACCCCAACTTATCACCTGGCAAAGAAACTCAATGAACTCCTAACTCCATACACTCCAAGTAAGTTTAGTCTACAATCATCAGCAGATTTCCTAGAATTGATCGAATCTACCCAGCCCGATGGAATCATCGCTTCCCTGGACGTTGAATCCCTTTTTACCAACGTCCCAGTCGACACAACCATAGGAATGATACTGGACAGAGTATACAGAGACGAGAGCACCCCCAAATTAGACATACCTGAGCCACACTTGAAAAGTCTTCTCGAAGCATGTACAAAGGAAGCCCCTTTCATCAGTCCACAAGGAGACATGTATTTACAAATAGACGGAGTAGCAATGGGCTCCCCCTTAGGAGTTTTATTTGCTAATTTTTATATGGGAACCATCGAAGATAGGGTCTTCAGTAGCAGACAAAAACCAACTGTATACTGCCGTTATGTAGATGACATATTCGTAATAGTAAAAGACTCAGATGAACTAATTGACCTAAAAAGACACCTAGAGAGAGAGTCAGTACTCCGATTTACACATGAAAATAGTGAAAATAACAGTCTGCCATTCTTGGATGTACTAATAACAAAAACAGGAACCTCTTTAAGCACCAACGTATATACCAAGCCCACCAACATAGGATTATGCCTGAACGGTAGAAGTGAGTGCCCCCAAAGATACAAAGCCAGTGTTCTCAATGCTTATATTCGTCGAGCGCTTACCCACTGCTCTGAATGGAGCAACGTGAGTAGAGAGTTTGAAAGAGTAACTCAGGTATTGGTGAACAACGGATATTGCAACGCGGAAATAAACGCTGCTATAAGAAGACACTTGGACCGTTGGTATAATTCAGAACCTAGAACAGAAACCACAACACCCCCAATAAAATTATATTACAAATCAACCATGCACAGTGAACATATAAAAGAGGAAAGAATAATGAAAGAAATAATCCGTAAAGGAGTAAAAAGCACTACTCCTAACCAAAACATAAACCTGATAATATTCTACAAAACCAAGAAGACTTCCGAACTCCTTATCAAAAACAGCCCGAAGCCGACGGAGAACCCTCTACAGCAGTCAAGCGTTGTATACATGTACACTTGCCCCCACGAAGGATGTAACCTTCAATGTAAGTACATAGGTATGACGTCGACCAAGCTGACGAGGCGTTTGACATGCCATCTTCAATCTGGTGCCCCTAGGAATCACATGAGACAAGCCCATGACATTACTCTAACAAGAGAAATGTTGAACAAGAATACTTGCATAATAGACAAAACCCAAGATTCAAGAAGATTACAAATTCTTGAGGCAATTCACATAAGAATAGAGCGACCTACCATGAACACCCAAATCACGGAACTATTTACTCTACCCACCATGAGAGTAAGGACAAGACAAGAACATATCGATGCCAACACAGAAGACAATGTCCAACATAACAGGCCAATTACACTGGATTAATCTTTGTGTTTAGATAGGAGATGCCTCGTATGGGCCAATAAGCCTTCTGCAGCCCCTATGTTTATCCCTTATGTATCCCCCCATGTTTTCACCTTCATTGTATTATCACCTGACCTAATGCGGGTATAAAATCAACTAGTATTGTAAGATCTGTTCACTTGAGAATGAACCATGGAGGTTCGAAACGTCGTGCAAATTATACAAATAAGTGTAATACACTCTATAGTAAATCACTTCTTTTCTTCACCTTAAAAGTACGAAAATGAGTTTTGGAGAACTCCTATTTCAATTAAACCCTGATGCTAAGAAAATAGTTAGAGGGATAGAAGCCCTAAACCAGAAAATAATAAATACAGAATATGCGGTCATATTCAATGAAACATGTTTGAAAGAAAACCTGCTGCCGGTATACACCAATATAAACCCACATGACCCAGCAGTCCGCAATACAGAGTTTACCTATAGGTATAGGCAAGAGCTCATTCGGCATCAACTAAACAAGAAGAAGGAAGCCCTCCAAACCTTTATAGAGCAGGCGGAGCATCTGTTAAACAAATGGACCCAGTACGACATCCCTATCCAACTCAAGCAAACCATCAACAGTGAACTATTTAACCTGAAACAACAACATAAAACTCTTGTAGAAACAAAGACACTCTGTAAGTTAACATCCCTAAACGGTGGACAGCTAAAAATCCCTCGTCCTAAAGATGGCTACTTTAACCTGACTTCTTATGATCTTACCCAGGACCAACGAGACCTCTTAAATCTTGGTCTAAATTGTCAATTCTTATCTAAACCAAAGATGCATCAAAAACGCCTGGAAATCGAAATGCTTCTGGACGATATCCATAAGCTAGAAGACAACAAAAAAGTCATCACCACTGACACACTTCAAGCTGAACTACTTGCAGAAGCAGGGAAAAAACGAGGAACATATTCATCTACAATCTTAACCCCACGACTCAAAGAAGCAGCGAAACAACTAAAAAATCTGAAAGACGTAACAATAAGAAAAGCCGACAAAACAGCAGCATATGTATTGATTCCTACCCATGAATACATGAACAAAATTAGCGACATCCTAAGTGACGACTCCAAATTTCAACGAATCACGAGGAACCCCGTAGAAGACCTTAAGCGGAAAGTAAACAAAACAATTACAGCAATCAACGCAAAGAAAGGTAGTGTGCATTTCAATAAACTTCAAGGCGACTATGGCTTAGGATATGCCTACGGCAATGTTAAGACGCATAAACCAGGTAACCCACTACGCCCTATAATCAGCCAAATACCAACCCCAACTTATCACCTGGCAAAGAAACTCAATGAACTCCTAACTCCATACACTCCAAGTAAGTTTAGTCTACAATCATCAGCAGATTTCCTAGAATTGATCGAATCTACCCAGCCCGATGGAATCATCGCTTCCCTGGACGTTGAATCCCTTTTTACCAACGTCCCAGTCGACACAACCATAGGAATGATACTGGACAGAGTATACAGAGACGAGAGCACCCCCAAATTAGACATACCTGAGCCACACTTGAAAAGTCTTCTCGAAGCATGTACAAAGGAAGCCCCTTTCATCAGTCCACAAGGAGACATGTATTTACAAATAGACGGAGTAGCAATGGGCTCCCCCTTAGGAGTTTTATTTGCTAATTTTTATATGGGAACCATCGAAGATAGGGTCTTCAGTAGCAGACAAAAACCAACTGTATACTGCCGTTATGTAGATGACATATTCGTAATAGTAAAAGACTCAGATGAACTAATTGACCTAAAAAGACACCTAGAGAGAGAGTCAGTACTCCGATTTACACATGAAAATAGTGAAAATAACAGTCTGCCATTCTTGGATGTACTAATAACAAAAACAGGAACCTCTTTAAGCACCAACGTATATACCAAGCCCACCAACATAGGATTATGCCTGAACGGTAGAAGTGAGTGCCCCCAAAGATACAAAGCCAGTGTTCTCAATGCTTATATTCGTCGAGCGCTTACCCACTGCTCTGAATGGAGCAACGTGAGTAGAGAGTTTGAAAGAGTAACTCAGGTATTGGTGAACAACGGATATAGCAACGCGAAAATAAACGCTGCTATAAGAAGACACTTGGACCGTTGGTATAATTCAGAACCTAGAACAGAAACCACAACACCCCCAATAAAATTATATTACAAATCAACCATGCACAGTGAACATATAAAAGAGGAAAGAATAATGAAAGAAATAATCCGTAAAGGAGTAAAAAGCACTACTCCTAACCAAAACATAAACCTGATAATATTCTACAAAACCAAGAAGACTTCCGAACTCCTTATCAAAAACAGCCCGAAGCCGACGGAGAACCCTCTACAGCAGTCAAGCGTTGTATACATATACACTTGCCCCCACGAAGGATGTAACCTTCAATGTAAGTACATAGGTATGACGTCGACCAAGCTGACGAGGCGTTTGACATGCCATCTTCAATCTGGTGCCCCTAGGAATCACATGAGACAAGCCCATGACATTACTCTAACAAGAGAAATGTTGAAGAAGAATACTTGCATAATAGACAAAACCCAAGATTCAAGAAGATTACAAATTCTTGAGGCAATTCACATAAGAATAGAGCGACCTACCATGAACACCCAAATCACGGAACTATTTACTCTACCCACCATGAGAGTAAGGACAAGACAAGAACATATCGATGCCAACACAGAAGACAATGTCCAACATAACAGGCCAATTACACTGGATTAATCTTTGTGTTTAGATAGGAGATGCCTCGTATGGGCCAATAAGCCTTCTGCAGCCCCTATGTTTATCCCTTATGTATCCCCCCATGTTTTCACCTTCATTGTATTATCACCTGACCTAATGCGGGTATAAAATCAACTAGTATTGTAAGATCTGTTCACTTGAGAATGAACCATGGAGGTTCGAAACGTCGTGCAAATTATACAAATAAGTGTAATACACTCTATAGTAAATCACTTCTTTTCTTCACCTTAAAAGTACGAAAATGAGTTTTGGAGAACTCCTATTTCAATTAAGCCCTGATGCTAAGAAAATAGTTAGAGGGATAGAAGCCCTAAACCAGAAAATAATAAATACAGAATATGCGGTCATATTCAATGAAACATATATATATATATATATATATATATATATATATATATATATATATATATATATATATATATATATATATATATATATATATATATATATATATAACTGAAAACTCACACCCCAGAAGTGACTCGAACCCATACTCCCACCACTGGTATGTACAGGGACGCCTTAATCCGCTTGACCATCACGACCGGACATAAGGAAGTGATAGCCGAGGCTATATGAACCACTTCCCCGCCGGCACTCGGATGGTAATCTTGGGCATAGCATTTTATCAAATCACCTCATTCTTTGGGGCACACGTGAGGAACACAAATGCAAACAAGCCTGAATGGTCCCCAGGACTATATACAACTGAAAACTCACACCCCAGAAGTGACTCGAACCCATACTCCCACAACTGGTATGTACAGGGACGCCTTAATCCGCTTGACCATCACGACCGGACATAAGGAAGTGATAGCCGAGGCTATATGAACCACTTCCCCGCCGGCACTCGGATGGTAATCTTGGGCATAGCATTTTATCAAATCACCTCATTCTTTGGGGCACACGTGAGGAACACAAATGCAAACAAGCCTGAATGGTCCCCAGGACTATATACAACTGAAAACTCACACCCCAGAAGTGACTCGAACCCATACTCCCACAACTGGTATGTACAGGGACGCCTTAATCCGCTTGACCATCACGACCGGACATAAGGAAGTGATAGCCGAGGCTATATGAACCACTTCCCCGCCGGCACTCGGATGGTAATCTTGGGCATAGCATTTTATCAAATCACCTCATTCTTTGGGGCACACGTGAGGAACACAAATGCAAACAAGCCTGAATGGTCCCCAGGACTATATACAACTGAAAACTCACACCCCAGAAGTGACTCGAACCCATACTCCCACAACTGGTATGTACAGGGACGCCTTAATCCGCTTGACCATCACGACCGGACATAAGGAAGTGATAGCCGAGGCTATATGAACCACTTCCCCGCCGGCACTCGGATGGTAATCTTGGGCATAGCATTTTATCAAATCACCTCATTCTTTGGGGCACACGTGAGGAACACAAATACAAACAAGCCTGAATGGTCCCCAGGACTATATACAACTGAAAACTCACACCCCAGAAGTGACTCGAACCCATACTCCCACAACTGGTATGTACAGGGACGCCTTAATCCGCTTGACCATCACGACCGGACATAAGGAAGTGATAGCCGAGGCTATATGAACCACTTCCCCGCCGGCACTCGGATGGTAATCTTGGGCATAGCATTTTATCAAATCACCTCATTCTTTGGGGCACACGTGAGGAACACAAATGCAAACAAGCCTGAATGGTCCCCAGGACTATATACAACTGAAAACTCACACCCCAGAAGTGACTCGAACCCATACTCCCACAACTGGTATGTACAGGGACGCCTTAATCCGCTTGACCATCACGACCGGACATAAGGAAGTGATAGCCGAGGCTATATGAACCACTTCCCCGCCGGCACTCGGATGGTAATCTTGGGCATAGCATTTTATCAAATCACCTCATTCTTTGGGGCACACGTGAGGAACACAAATGCAAACAAGCCTGAATGGTCCCCAGGACTATATACAACTGAAAACTAACACCCCAGAAGTGACTCGAACCCATACTCCCACAACTGGTATGTACAGGGACGCCTTAATCCGCTTGACCATCACGACCGGACATAAGGAAGTGATAGCCGAGGCTATATGAACCACTTCCCCGCCGGCACTCGGATGGTAATCTTGGGCATAGCATTTTATCAAATCACCTCATTCTTTGGGGCACACGTGAGGAACACAAATGCAAACAAGCCTGAATGGTCCCCAGGACTATATACAACTGAAAACTCACACCCCAGAAGTGACTCGAACCCATACTCCCACAACTGGTATGTACAGGGACGCCTTAATCCGCTTGACCATCACGACCGGACATAAGGAAGTGATAGCCGAGGCTATATGAACCACTTCCCCGCCGGCACTCGGATGGTAATCTTGGGCATAGCATTTTACCAAATCACCTCATTCTTTGGGGCACACGTGAGGAACACAAATGCAAACAAGCCTGAATGGTCCCCAGGACTATATACAACTGAAAACTCACACCCCAGAAGTGACTCGAACCCATACTCCCACAACTGGTATGTACAGGGACGCCTTAATCCGCTTGACCATCACGACCGGACATAAGGAAGTGATAGCCGAGGCTATATGAACCACTTCCCCGCCGGCACTCGGATGGTAATCTTGGGCATAGCATTTTATCAAATCACCTCATTCTTTGGGGCACACGTGAGGAACACAAATGCAAACAAGCCTGAATGGTCCCCAGGACTATATACAACTGAAAACTCACACCCCAGAAGTGACTCGAACCCATACTCCCACAACTGGTATGTACAGGGACGCCTTAATCCGCTTGACCATCACGACCGGACATAAGGAAGTGATAGCCGAGGCTATATGAACCACTTCCCCGCCGGCACTCGGATGGTAATCTTGGGCATAGCATTTTATCAAATCACCTCATTCTTTGGGGCACACGTGAGGAACACAAATGCAAACAAGCCTGAATGGTCCCCAGGACTATATACAACTGAAAACTCACACCCCAGAAGTGACTCGAACCCATACTCCCACAACTGGTATGTACAGGGACGCCTTAATCCGCTTGACCATCACGACCGGACATAAGGAAGTGATAGCCGAGGCTATATGAACCACTTCCCCGCCGGCACTCGGATGGTAATCTTGGGCATAGCATTTTATCAAATCACCTCATTCATTGGGGCACACGTGAGGAACACAAATGCAAACAAGCCTGAATGGTCCCCAGGACTATATACAACTGAAAACTCACACCCCAGAAGTGACTCGAACCCATACTCCCACAACTGGTATGTACAGGGACGCCTTAATCCGCTTGACCATCACGACCGGACATAAGGAAGTGATAGCCGAGGCTATATGAACCACTTCCCCGCCGGCACTCGGATGGTAATCTTGGGCATAGCATTTTATCAAATCACCTCATTCTTTGGGGCACACGTGAGGAACACAAATGCAAACAAGCCTGAATGGTCCCCAGGACTATATACAACTGAAAACTCACACCCCAGAAGTGACTCGAACCCATACTCCCACAACTGGTATGTACAGGGACGCCTTAATCCGCTTGACCATCACGACCGGACATAAGGAAGTGATAGCCGAGGCTATATGAACCACTTCCCCGCCGGCACTCGGATGGTAATCTTGGGCATAGCATTTTATCAAATCACCTCATTCTTTGGGGCACACGTGAGGAACACAAATGCAAACAAGCCTGAATGGTCCCCAGGACTATATACAACTGAAAACTCACACCCCAGAAGTGACTCGAACCCATACTCCCACAACTGGTATGTACAGGGACGCCTTAATCCGCTTGACCATCACGACCGGACATAAGGAAGTGATAGCCGAGGCTATATGAACCACTTCCCCGCCGGCACTCGGATGGTAATCTTGGGCATAGCATTTTATCAAATCACCTCATTCTTTGGGGCACACGTGAGGAACACAAATGCAAACAAGCCTGAATGGTCCCCAGGACTATATACAACTGAAAACTCACACCCCAGAAGTGACTCGAACCCATACTCCCACAACTGGTATGTACAGGGACGCCTTAATCCGCTTGACCATCACGACCGGACATAAGGAAGTGATAGCCGAGGCTATATGAACCACTTCCCCGCCGGCACTCGGATGGTAATCTTGGGCATAGCATTTTATCAAATCACCTCATTCTTTGGGGCACACGTGAGGAACACAAATGCAAACAAGCCTGAATGGTCCCCAGGACTATATACAACTGAAAACTCACACCCCAGAAGTGACTCGAACCCATACTCCCACAACTGGTATGTACAGGGACGCCTTAATCCGCTTGACCATCACGACCGGACATAAGGAAGTGATAGCCGAGGCTATATGAACCACTTCCCCGCCGGCACTCGGATGGTAATCTTGGGCATAGCATTTTATCAAATCACCTCATTCTTTGGGGCACACGTGAGGAACACAAATGCAAACAAGCCTGAATGGTCCCCAGGACTATATACAACTGAAAACTCACACCCCAGAAGTGACTCGAACCCATACTCCCACAACTGGTATGTACAGGGACGCCTTAATCCGCTTGACCATCACGACCGGACATAAGGAAGTGATAGCCGAGGCTATATGAACCACTTCCCCGCCGGCACTCGGATGGTAATCTTGGGCATAGCATTTTATCAAATCACCTCATTCTTTGGGGCACACGTGAGGAACACAAATGCAAACAAGCCTGAATGGTCCCCAGGACTATATACAACTGAAAACTCACACCCCAGAAGTGACTCGAACCCATACTCCCACAACTGGTATGTACAGGGACGCCTTAATCCGCTTGACCATCACGACCGGACATAAGGAAGTGATAGCCGAGGCTATATGAACCACTTCCCCGCCGGCACTCGGATGGTAATCTTGGGCATAGCATTTTATCAAATCACCTCATTCTTTGGGGCACACGTGAGGAACACAAATGCAAACAAGCCTGAATGGTCCCCAGGACTATATACAACTGAAAACTCACACCCCAGAAGTGACTCGAACCCATACTCCCACAACTGGTATGTACAGGGACGCCTTAATCCGCTTGACCATCACGACCGGACATAAGGAAGTGATAGCCGAGGCTATATGAACCACTTCCCCGCCGGCACTCGGATGGTAATCTTGGGCATAGCATTTTATCAAATCACCTCATTCTTTGGGGCACACGTGAGGAACACAAATGCAAACAAGCCTGAATGGTCCCCAGGACTATATACAACTGAAAACTAACACCCCAGAAGTGACTCGAACCCATACTCCCACAACTGGTATGTACAGGGACGCCTTAATCCGCTTGACCATCACGACCGGACATAAGGAAGTGATAGCCGAGGCTATATGAACCACTTCCCCGCCGGCACTCGGATGGTAATCTTGGGCATAGCATTTTATCAAATCACCTCATTCTTTGGGGCACACGTGAGGAACACAAATGCAAACAAGCCTGAATGGTCCCCAGGACTATATACAACTGAAAACTCACACCCCAGAAGTGACTCGAACCCATACTCCCACAACTGGTATGTACAGGGACGCCTTAATCCGCTTGACCATCACGACCGGACATAAGGAAGTGATAGCCGAGGCTATATGAACCACTTCCCCGCCGGCACTCGGATGGTAATCTTGGGCATAGCATTTTACCAAATCACCTCATTCTTTGGGGCACACGTGAGGAACACAAATGCAAACAAGCCTGAATGGTCCCCAGGACTATATACAACTGAAAACTCACACCCCAGAAGTGACTCGAACCCATACTCCCACAACTGGTATGTACAGGGACGCCTTAATCCGCTTGACCATCACGACCGGACATAAGGAAGTGATAGCCGAGGCTATATGAACCACTTCCCCGCCGGCACTCGGATGGTAATCTTGGGCATAGCATTTTATCAAATCACCTCATTCTTTGGGGCACACGTGAGGAACACAAATGCAAACAAGCCTGAATGGTCCCCAGGACTATATACAACTGAAAACTCACACCCCAGAAGTGACTCGAACCCATACTCCCACAACTGGTATGTACAGGGACGCCTTAATCCGCTTGACCATCACGACCGGACATAAGGAAGTGATAGCCGAGGCTATATGAACCACTTCCCCGCCGGCACTCGGATGGTAATCTTGGGCATAGCATTTTATCAAATCACCTCATTCTTTGGGGCACACGTGAGGAACACAAATGCAAACAAGCCTGAATGGTCCCCAGGACTATATACAACTGAAAACTCACACCCCAGAAGTGACTCGAACCCATACTCCCACAACTGGTATGTACAGGGACGCCTTAATCCGCTTGACCATCACGACCGGACATAAGGAAGTGATAGCCGAGGCTATATGAACCACTTCCCCGCCGGCACTCGGATGGTAATCTTGGGCATAGCATTTTACCAAATCACCTCATTCTTTGGGGCACACGTGAGGAACACAAATGCAAACAAGCCTGAATGGTCCCCAGGACTATATACAACTGAAAACTCACACCCCAGAAGTGACTCGAACCCATACTCCCACAACTGGTATGTACAGGGACGCCTTAATCCGCTTGACCATCACGACCGGACATAAGGAAGTGATAGCCGAGGCTATATGAACCACTTCCCCGCCGGCACTCGGATGGTAATCTTGGGCATAGCATTTTATCAAATCACCTCATTCTTTGGGGCACACGTGAGGAACACAAATGCAAACAAGCCTGAATGGTCCCCAGGACTATATACAACTGAAAACTCACACCCCAGAAGTGACTCGAACCCATACTCCCACAACTGGTATGTACAGGGACGCCTTAATCCGCTTGACCATCACGACCGGACATAAGGAAGTGATAGCCGAGGCTATATGAACCACTTCCCCGCCGGCACTCGGATGGTAATCTTGGGCATAGCATTTTATCAAATCACCTCATTCTTTGGGGCACACGTGAGGAACACAAATGCAAACAAGCCTGAATGGTCCCCAGGACTATATACAACTGAAAACTCACACCCCAGAAGTGACTCGAACCCATACTCCCACAACTGGTATGTACAGGGACGCCTTAATCCGCTTGACCATCACGACCGGACATAAGGAAGTGATAGCCGAGGCTATATGAACCACTTCCCCGCCGGCACTCGGATGGTAATCTTGGGCATAGCATTTTATCAAATCACCTCATTCTTTGGGGCACACGTGAGGAACACAAATGCAAACAAGCCTGAATGGTCCCCAGGACTATATACAACTGAAAACTCACACCCCAGAAGTGACTCGAACCCATACTCCCACAACTGGTATGTACAGGGACGCCTTAATCCGCTTGACCATCACGACCGGACATAAGGAAGTGATAGCCGAGGCTATATGAACCACTTCCCCGCCGGCACTCGGATGGTAATCTTGGGCATAGCATTTTATCAAATCACCTCATTCTTTGGGGCACACGTGAGGAACACAAATGCAAACAAGCCTGAATGGTCCCCAGGACTATATACAACTGAAAACTCACACCCCAGAAGTGACTCGAACCCATACTCCCACAACTGGTATGTACAGGGACGCCTTAATCCGCTTGACCATCACGACCGGACATAAGGAAGTGATAGCCGAGGCTATATGAACCACTTCCCCGCCGGCACTCGGATGGTAATCTTGGGCATAGCATTTTATCAAATCACCTCATTCTTTGGGGCACACGTGAGGAACACAAATGCAAACAAGCCTGAATGGTCCCCAGGACTATATACAACTGAAAACTCACACCCCAGAAGTGACTCGAACCCATACTCCCACAACTGGTATGTACAGGGACGCCTTAATCCGCTTGACCATCACGACCGGACATAAGGAAGTGATAGCCGAGGCTATATGAACCACTTCCCCGCCGGCACTCGGATGGTAATCTTGGGCATAGCATTTTATCAAATCACCTCATTCTTTGGGGCACACGTGAGGAACACAAATGCAAACAAGCCTGAATGGTCCCCAGGACTATATACAACTGAAAACTCACACCCCAGAAGTGACTCGAACCCATACTCCCACAACTGGTATGTACAGGGACGCCTTAATCCGCTTGACCATCACGACCGGACATAAGGAAGTGATAGCCGAGGCTATATGAACCACTTCCCCGCCGGCACTCGGATGGTAATCTTGGGCATAGCATTTTATCAAATCACCTCATTCTTTGGGGCACACGTGAGGAACACAAATGCAAACAAGCCTGAATGGTCCCCAGGACTATATACAACTGAAAACTCACACCCCAGAAGTGACTCGAACCCATACTCCCACAACTGGTATGTACAGGGACGCCTTAATCCGCTTGACCATCACGACCGGACATAAGGAAGTGATAGCCGAGGCTATATGAACCACTTCCCCGCCGGCACTCGGATGGTAATCTTGGGCATAGCATTTTATCAAATCACCTCATTCTTTGGGGCACACGTGAGGAACACAAATGCAAACAAGCCTGAATGGTCCCCAGGACTATATACAACTGAAAACTCACACCCCAGAAGTGACTCGAACCCATACTCCCACAACTGGTATGTACAGGGACGCCTTAATCCGCTTGACCATCACGACCGGACATAAGGAAGTGATAGCCGAGGCTATATGAACCACTTCCCCGCCGGCACTCGGATGGTAATCTTGGGCATAGCATTTTATCAAATCACCTCATTCTTTGGGGCACACGTGAGGAACACAAATGCAAACAAGCCTGAATGGTCCCCAGGACTATATACAACTGAAAACTCACACCCCAGAAGTGACTCGAACCCATACTCCCACAACTGGTATGTACAGGGACGCCTTAATCCGCTTGACCATCACGACCGGACATAAGGAAGTGATAGCCGAGGCTATATGAACCACTTCCCCGCCGGCACTCGGATGGTAATCTTGGGCATAGCATTTTATCAAATCACCTCATTCTTTGGGGCACACGTGAGGAACACAAATGCAAACAAGCCTGAATGGTCCCCAGGACTATATACAACTGAAAACTCACACCCCAGAAGTGACTCGAACCCATACTCCCACAACTGGTATGTACAGGGACGCCTTAATCCGCTTGACCATCACGACCGGACATAAGGAAGTGATAGCCGAGGCTATATGAACCACTTCCCCGCCGGCACTCGGATGGTAATCTTGGGCATAGCATTTTATCAAATCACCTCATTCTTTGGGGCACACGTGAGGAACACAAATGCAAACAAGCCTGAATGGTCCCCAGGACTATATACAACTGAAAACTCACACCCCAGAAGTGACTCGAACCCATACTCCCACAACTGGTATGTACAGGGACGC
>NC_091152.1:30402342-30447342 GCF_040958095.1 Procambarus clarkii | reverse complement strand
GGAGCAGTTGTGGTGTAGTGGTGCAGTTGTGGTGTTGTTAGTTGTGACGTAGTGGAGCAGTTGTGGTGTTGTTAGTTGTGGCGTAGTGGAGCAGTTGTGGTGTAGTGGTGCAGTTGTGGTGTTGTTAGTTGTGGCGTAGTGGCGCAGTTGTGGTGTAGTGGTGCAGTTGTGGTGTTGTTAGTTGTGACGTAGTGGAGCAGTTGTGGTGTTGTTAGTTGTGGCGTAGTGGTGCAGTTGTGGTGTTGTGAGTTGTGGCGTAGTGGTGCAGTTGTGGTGTTGTTAGTTGTGGTGTTGTTAGTTGTGGCGTAGTGGTGTAGTTGTGGTGTTGTTAGTTGTGGCGTAGTGGTGCAGTTGTGGTGTAGTGGTGCAGTTGTGGTGTTGTTAGTTGTGGTGTTGTTAGTTGTGACGTAGTGGAGCAGTTGTGGTGTTGTTAGTTGTGGTGTTGTTAGTTGTGGCGTAGTGGTGCAGTTGTGGTGTTGTTAGTTGTGGTGTAGTGGTGCAGTTGTGATGTTGTTAGTTGTGGCGTAGTGGTGCAGTTGTGGTGTTGTGAGTTGTGGCGTAGTGGAGCAGTTGTGGTGTTGTTAGTTGTGGCGTAGTGGTGCAGTTGTGGTGTTGTTAGTTGTGGTGTAGTGGTGCAGTTTTGGTGTTGTTATTTGTGGTGTAGTGGTGCAGTTGTGATGTTATTTGTGGCGTAGTGGTGCAGTTGTGGTGTTGTTAGTTGTGGCGTAGTGGTGCAGTTGTGGTGTTGTTAGTTGTGGTGTAGTGGTGCAGTTGTGGTGTTGTTAGGTGTGGTGTAGTGGTGCAGTTGTGGTGTTGTTAGTTGTGGCGTAGTGGTGCAGTTGTGGTGTTGTTAGTTGTGGCGTAGTGGTGCAGTTGTGGTGTTGTTAGTTGTGGCGTAGTGGTGCAGTTGTGTTGTTAGTTGTGGTGTAGTGGTGCAGTTGTGGTGTTGTTAGTTGTGGTGTAGTGGTGCAGTTGTGGTGTTGTTAGTTGTAGCGTGGTGGTGCAGTTGTGGTGTTGTTAGTTGTGGCGTAGTGGTGCAGTTATGGTGTTGTTAGTTGTGGCGTAGTGGTGCAGTTGTGGTGTTGTTAGTTGTGGTGTTGTTAGTTGTGGCGTAGTGGAGCAGTTGTGGTGTTGTTAGTTGTGGCGTAGTGGTGCAGTTGTGGTGTTGTGAGTTGTGGCGTAGTGGTGCAGTTGTGGTGTTGTTAGTTGTGGTGTTGTTAGTTGTGGCGTAGTGGTGCAGTTGTGTTGTTAGTTGTGGCGTAGTGGAGCAGTTGTAGTGTTGTTAGTTGTGGCGTAGTGGAGCAATTGTGGTGTTGTTAGTTGTGGCGTAGTGGTGCAGTTGTGGTGTTGTTAGTTGTGGCGTAGTGGAGCAGTTGTGGTGTTGTTAGTTGTGGTGTTGTTAGTTGTGGCGTAGTGGTGCAGTTGAGGTGTTGTTAGTTGTGGCGTAGTGGTGCAGTTGTGGTGTTGTTAGTTGTGGTGTTGTTAGTTGTGACGTAGTGGTGCAGTTGTGGTGTTGTTAGTTGTGGCGTGGTGATGCAGTTGTGGTGTTGTCAGTTGTGGCGTGGTGGAGCAGTTGTGGTGTTGTTAGTTGTGGCGTAGTGGTGCAGTTGTGGTGTTGTTAGTTGTGGCGTGGTGGTGCAGTTGTGGTGTTGTTAGTTGTGGCGTAGTGGTGCAGTTGTGGTGTTGTTAGTTGTGGCGTAGTGGTGCAGTTGTGGTGTTGTTAGTTGTGGCTTAGTGGAGCAGTTGTGGTGTTGTTAGTTGTGGCGTAGTGGTGCAGTTGTTGTGTTGTTAGTTATGGCGTAGTGGTGCAGTTGTGGTGTTGTTAGTTGTGGCGTAGTGGTGCAGTTGTGGTGTTGTTAGTTGTGGCGTAGTGGAGCAGTTGTGGTGTTGTTAGTTGTGGCGTAGTGGTGCAGTTGTTGTGTTGTTAGTTGTGGCGTAGTGGTGCAGTTGTGGTGTTGTTAGTTGTGGTGTAGTGGTGCAGTTGTGGTGTTGTTAGTTGTGGTGTTGTTAGTTGTGGCGTAGTGGAGCAGTTGTGGTGTTGTTAGTTGTGGCGTAGTGGTGCAGTTGTGGTGTTGTGAGTTGTGGCGTAGTGGTGCAGTTGTGGTGTTGTTAGTTGTGGCGTAGTGGTGCAGTTGTGGTGTTGTTAGTTGTGGCGTAGTGGTGCAGTTGTGGTGTTGTTAGTTGTGGCGTAGTGGTGCAGTTGTGGTGTTGTTAGTTGTGACGTAGTGGTGCAGTTGTGGTGTTGTTAGTTGTGGTGTTGTTAGTTGTGGCGTAGTGGTGCAGTTGTGGTGTTGTGAGTTGTGGCGTAGTGGAGCAGTTGTGGTGTTGTTAGTTGTGGCGTAGTGGTGCAGTTGTGGTGTTGTTAGTTGTGGTGTTGTTAGTTGTGGCGTAGTGGTGCAGTTGTGGTGTTGTTAGTTGTGGAGTAGTGGTGCAGTTGTGGTGTTGTTAGTTGTGGCGTAGTGGTGCAGTTGTGGTGATGTGAGTTGTGGCGTAGTGGTGCAGTTGTGGTGTTGTTAGTTGTGGCGTGGTGGTGCAGTTGTGGTGTTGTTAGTTGTGGCGTAGTGGAGCAGTTGTGGTGTTGTTAGTTGTGGCGTAGTGGTGCAGTTGTGGTGTTGTTAGTTGTGGCGTAGTGGTGCAGTTGTTGTGTTGTTAGTTGTGGTGTAGTGGTGCAGTTGTGGTGTTGTTAGTTGTGGTGTTGTTAGTTGTGGCGTAGTGGAGCAGTTGTGGTGTTGTTAGTTGTGGCGTAGTGGTGCAGTTGTGGTGTTGTGAGTTGTGGCGTAGTGGTGCAGTTGTGGTGTTGTTAGTTGTGGTGTTGTTAGTTGTGGCGTAGTGGTGCAGTTGTGGTGTTGTTAGTTGTGGCGTAGTGGTGCAGTTGTGGTGTTGTGAGTTGTGGCGTAGTGGAGCAGTTGTGGTGTTGTTAGTTGTGGCGTAGTGGTGCAGTTGTGGTGTTGTTAGTTGTGGTGTTGTTAGTTGTGGCGTAGTGGTGCAGTTGTTGTGTTGTTAATTGTGGAGTAGTGGTGCAGTTGTGGTGTTGTTAGTTGTGGCGTAGTGGTGCAGTTGTGGTGATGTGAGTTGTGGTGTAGTGGTGCAGTTGTGGTGTTGTTAGTTGTGGCGTGGTGGTGCAGTTGTGGTGTTGTTAGTTGTGGCGTAGTGGAGCAGTTGTGGTGTTGTTAGTTGTGGCGTAGTGGTGCAGTTGTGGTGTTGTTAGTTGTGGCGTAGTGGAGCAGTTGTGGTGTTGTTAGTTGTGGTGTTGTTAGTTGTGGCGTAGTGGTGCAGTTGTGGTGTTGTTAGTTGTGGCGTAGTGGTGCAGTTGTGGTGTTGTTAGTTGTGGCGTAGTGGAGCAGTTGTGGTGTTGTTAGTTGTGGTGTTGTTAGTTGTGGCGTAGTGGTGCAGTTGTGGTGTTGTTAGTTGTGGCGTAGTGGTGCAGTTGTGGTGTTGTGAGTTGTGGCGTAGTGGTGCAGTTGTGGTGTTGTTAGTTGTGGCGTAGTGGTGCAGTTGTGGTGTTGTTAGCTGTGGCGTAGTGGTGCAGTTGTGGCGTAGTGGTGCAGTTGTGGTGTTGTGAGTTGTGGCGTAGTGGTGCAGTTGTGGTGTTGTTAGTTGTGGTGTTGTTAGTTGTAGCGTAGTGGTGCAGTTGTGGTGTTAGTTGTGGCGTAGTGGTGCAGTTGTGGTTTTGTTAGTTGTGGCGTAGTGGTGCAGTTGTGGTGTTGTTAGTTGTGGCGTAGTGGTGCAGTTGTGGTGTTGTTAGTTGTAGCGTAGTGGAGCAGTTGTGGTGTTGTTTGTTGTGGCGTAGTGGTGCAGTTGTGGTGTTGTTAGTTGTGGCGTAGTGGTGTAGTTGTGGTGTTGTGAGTTGTGGCGTGGTGGTGCAGTTGTGGTGTTGTTAGTTGTGGTGTTGTTAGTTGTGGCGTAGTGGTGCAGTTGTGGTGTTGTTAGTTGTGGCGTAGTGGAGCAGTTGTGGTGTTGTTAGTTGTGGCGTAGTGGTGCAGTTGTGGTGTTGTTAGTTGTGGCGTAGTGGTGCAGTTGTGGTGTTGTTAGTTGTGGCGTAGTGGTGCAGTTGTGGTGTTGTTAGTTGTGGCGTAGTGGTGCAGTTGTGGTGTTGTTAGTTGTGGCGTAGTGGTGCAGTTGTGGTGTTGTTAGTTGTGACGTAGTGGAGCAGTTGTGGTGTTGTTAGTTGTGGCGTAGTGGTGCAGTTGTGGTGTTGTTAGTTGTGGCGTAGTGGTGCAGTTGTGGTGTTGTTAGTTGTGGCGTAGTGGAGCAGTTGTGGTGTTGTTAGTTGTGGCGTAGTGGTGCAGTTGTGGTGTTGTTAGTTGTGGCGTAGTGGTGCAGTTGTGGTGTTGTTAGTTGTGGCGTAGTGGTGCAGTTGTGGTGTTGTTAGTTGTGGCGTAGTGGAGCAGTTGTGGTGTTGTTAGTTGTGGCGTAGTGGAGCAGTTGTGGTGTTGTTAGTTGTGGCGTAGTGGAGCAGTTGTGGTGTTGTTAGTTGTGGCGTAGTGGTGCAGTTGTGGTGTTGTTAGTTGTGGCGTAGTGGTGCAGTTGTGGTGTTGTTAGTTGTGGCGTAGTGGTGCAGTTGTGTTGTTGTGGCGTAGTGGTGCAGTTGTGGTGTTGCAGTGTTGTGGCTCTGCACTAGGGATGGGATGTTGGTGCTATAGTGTCTAACAGTATCTAGGGCAACAGTATCTAGTATCTGTGTTTCTAGGTCATTAATGTGTTACTCAAGAAGCATTGTGTTGCTGCTGTTATACAGCGTTGCTCTGGTTGTGTTGCTGCTGTTATACAGCGTTGCTCTGGTTGTGTTGCTGCTGTTATACAGCGTTGCTCTGGTTGTGTTGCTGCTGTTATACAGTGTTGCTCTGGTTGTGTTGCTGCTGTTATACAGCGTTGCTCTGGTTGTGTTGCTGCTGTTATACAGCGTTGCTCTGGTTGTGTTGCTGCTGTTATACAGCGTTGCTCTGGTTGTGTTGCTGCTGTTATACAGCGTTGCTCTGGTTGTGTTGCGTATCAGTTCCTCACAATAATGTTGTGACAGTTCTGTAATAATCTTCTGTATTAGGCCGCCTGTAATAACTAAGGCTGTATTATTACTTCGCTAAAAAAAAAATACCGTAATGATAATTCCACAGCATTGAACAGGAACAAAGTCACTGGAGTGTGTACAAACAGGATTACCTCATGGCTGGCAGGCTGCTCACGGGACGAGCCTCCAACACCGGATAATACGTGTACTAACCCACGATAATCACCACTCCAAATGAAGTCATTATTTCAACATCAAGAGTTCGCCTTCCGAACCCTTTTCATAGTTTTCATTCTCACTGGAGGAGAACAAACAAACACAGAATCGAACACTTAGGCCGTGTCAGAATCGCAAAAAACATGTTGAAGTAGTGGAGACAGACTCCGTGTTCCGTTAGAGAGCGAGAGTGAGAGAGAGAGAGAGTGAGAGATAGAGAGAGAGAGAGAGAGCGCGAGAGGGAGAGAGAGAGAGAGAGAATATTAGCACAAAACCCACCACACACGACCACCACTACAATACCCACCACACACGACCACCACTACAACACCCACCACACACGACCACCACTACAACACCCACCACACACGACCACCACTACAACAACCACCACACACGACCACCACTACAACACCCACCACACACGACCACCACTACAACACCCACCACACACGACCACCACTACAATACCCACCACACACGACCACCACTACAACACCCACCACACGACCACCACTACAATACCCAGTTTTCCTCTCTCAACAAATACATTTCCTGAGAAGAGACAAACACACAAAAAAGAAAAAAAATCTCTCGTAAAAATGCCTTCCAATAATTTTTATTTCAGTTAACAGGTGGTAGACGACCCCGGGGGAGACTTGGGGGTTAATAACGCCATAATTTATGGCAACTCTGTTGTCAGTCATCGTTCACAGAGGACGCCACTTGCTTATGGCGCTGTGTCATGCAAGCGACGGTGAGTTGTCATACAAGCCACGGTGTGTTGCCATACAAGCGACGGTGTGTTGCCATACAAGCGACGGTGTGTTGCCATACAAGCGACGGTGTGTTGCCATACAAGCGACGGTGTGTTGCCATACAAGCGACGGTGTGTTGCCATACAAGCGACGGTGTGTTGCCATACAAGCGACGGTGTGTCCCACATGAAAAGACTGATTAAAAAGATAGAGTCTCATGGTATTGGGGGTGCTATATTAAGCTGGATTAGGGCATGGCTATACCAAAGGAAACAGAGAGTTAGTATAAATGGAATCAAGTCAGAGTGGGAAAATGTTGTAAGTGGAGTGCCTCAAGGCTCTGTCCTGGGACCTCTGTTGTTTATAATATATATAAATGATTTAGATTCAGGTTTGAGTAGCAACATTTGCAAATTTGCCGATGATACGAAAATCGGTAGGGAAATTAATTCGGAGGAGGACTCACTATCACTTCAAGTTGATCTAGATAGGGTTTTGAAATGGTCAAAGGATTGGCAGATGCAGTTTAATGCTGATAAATGTAAAGTTCTGAGGTTAGGTAATGATGATAGAGTTACAAGATACGAGCTAGATGGTGTTGTGATTGCGAAGTCGGATTGCGAAAGGGATCTGGGAGTTATGATTAGTAAGAATTTAAAACAAAAGGATCAATGCATAAATGTTCGTAATAAGGCAAATCGGACACTTGGATTTATTAATCGCAGCGTTAGTAACAAGACACCTGGTGTGGTTCTCAAGCTATATCTTGCTCTAGTTAGGCCCCATTTAGATTATGCAGTTCAGTTTTGGTCGCCATATTATAGAATGGATATAAATTCACTTGAACGTGTCCAGCGTAGGATGACTAAGTTAATTCCCCAAATTAGAAATCTTTCATATGAAGAAAGATTAACAAAGCTTAAGTTGCATTCACTGGAAAGACGAAGAGTTAGGGGTGACATGATAGAGGTTTACAAGTGGATGAATGGACATAACCAGGGGGATATTAATAGGGTATTAAAAGTATCAACACAGGACAGAACACGAAACAATGGGTATAAATTGGATAAGTTTAGATTTAGGAAAGACTTGGGTAAATACTGGTTCAGTAACAGGGTTGTTGATTTGTGGAACCAATTGCCGCGTAACATTGTGGAGGTGGGGTCCCTCGATTGTTTCAAGCACGGGTTGGACAAGTATATGAGTGGGATTGGGTGGTTATAGAATAGGAGCTGCCTCGTATGGGCCAATAGGCCTTCTGCAGTTACCTTTGTTCTTATGTTCTTATGTGTGTTGCCATACAAGCGACGGTGTGTTGCCATACAAGCCACGGTGTGTTGCCATACAAGCGACGGTGTGTTGCCATACAAGCGACGGTGTGTTGCCATACAAGCGACGGTGTGGTGCCATACAAGCCACGTTGGGTTGCCATACAAGCGACGGTGTGGTGCCATACAAGCCACGTTGGGTTGCCATACAAGCGACACAGCTCACAGTTAACCAGATGTACAGATTCATTAAGATCTATGAATTATAGTCTTTTGCCTCTCAACACACAAATTCTTATGGAGTTATCTATCTATCTATCTATCTATCTATCTATTAAAAAGTGGATCCTACCGTACAAACGGTAACTCCCGTGACTGCAACGCAGCAAATTGTATATATAAAGGTCGCTTTTGGCCACGAATGGAATGCAAATGAAATAACACAACTATGCATGGACTGAACCAGCTTCAGGTTCTGTTGATTGTTGGTGGTAGCATTGAGCACCCACCACTGGTAGCTGGTGGTAGCATTGAGCACCCAACACTGGTAGCTGGTGGTAGCATTGAGCACCCAACACTGGTAGCTGGTGGTAGCATTGAGCACCCAACACTGGTAGCTGGTGGTAGCATTGAGCACCCAACACTGGTAGCTGGTGGTAGCATTGAGCACCCAACACTGGTAGCTGGTGGTAGCATTGAGCACCCAACACTGGTAGCTGGTGGTAGCATTGAGCACCCAACACTGGTAGCTGGTGGTAGCATTGAGCACCCAACACTGGTAGCTGGTGGTAATATGACCACCCAACACTGGTAGCTGGTGGTAGCATTGACCACCCAACACTGGTAGCTGGTGGTAGCATTGACCACCCAACACTGGTAGCTGGTGGAAGTATGACCACCCAACACTGGTAGCTGGTGGTAATATGACCACCCAACACTGGTAGCTGGTGGTAGTATGACCACCCAACACTGGTAGCTGGTGGTAGCATGACCACCCAACACTGGTAGCTGGTGGTAGCATTGACCACCCAACACTGGTAGTTGGTGGTAGTACCTAACACTGGTAGCTGGTGGAAGTATGACCACCCAACACTGGTAGCTGGTGGTGGCGTGACCACCCAACACTGGTAGCTGGTGGTAGTATGACCACCCAACACTGGTAGCTGGTGGTAATATGACCACCCAACACTGGTAGCTGGTGGTAGCATGACCACCCAACACTGGTAGCTGGTGGTAGCATGACCACCCAACACTGGTAGCTGGTGGTAGCATGACCACCCAACACTGGTAGCTGGTGGTAGCATGACCACCCAACACTGGTAGCTGGTGGTAGTACCTAACACTGGTAGTTGGTGGTACCACCCAACACTGGTAGTTGGTGGTAGCACCCAACACTGGTAGTTGGTGGTAGCACCCAACACTGGTAGTCACCCACTCAGGTTGCTGCCAGTTGTGAGTTACTTTTTCTCTATTTCTTTGTTTGTGATTTTTTTACTTGTCAGAATAGTTAGACATGAAGTCCTTTTGTGTGAGGAAACTATGCGAGGGAAGTGGTCTGGAGATCACATGATGCAGAGAGTAAAAACTTCGCCGCACATACCAGCAAGGGTTCGATGCTTGGACGGTTGGTTTCGAGTGAATGTCATGACATAACTCTTAGTTGTTGAGCCCAGGAAGCCATGGACGGGTAACCCAGGACGCCAGGATGGCTCCAACTACCTGTTAGGCGCTAGTTGGAGTCAGAATTTTGTCACAAACTACTGAAGAATTCATGTGGGATAAAATACTGGACCTTCAGGTAGTTCTATGAGCATTTTTTCAAAGGTCAAAAAGGTGAGTCACGACTCAGGCATTTGTTATAATGGTGGGGCGAATGTCTACCCCGGAGTCCACATGGACCCCGGTCGTGATGTGACTTATGGAAGCACATTCATGCACTCTCCTCTCTGTCTCTCTTCCCACACACTCGTTCTCTCTCTCTCTCTCTCTCCACACACTCGTTCTCTGTCTATCTTTCTCTCCACACATTCGTTCTCTGTCTCTCTTCACACGCTCGTTCTCCATCTCTCTCTCTCCACACAATCGTTCTGTGTCTCTTCACACACACACATGCCTTCCTGTATCCACCCTCTTTGTCTCCCCTGACACTATAGCCATTCCTCCTTCACACCATCTCCTTCACTGTACCTTAAGGTTGTGCACAGAATGGAAATCTGTCATCTGAACATAGGTTTCGAAAGTTAAAATCTGAAAACACAAAATTTGTTCAAATACACACAGAAAGTCACACTAACGTGATATAAATCTATGGATGTATATCACAATCCACCGCCAGTCAGTGGTGGTACAGTGGTCACGTATGTGACTGGCATGACGAGGTCGCGGGTTCGTGTCGCCTCACAACCCTGGTGGATGTTCTTATTTATACTAATGGTAAAGTCTATTGACTCAGGTCAGAACATTTCACATCTACAGACTGTGTGAAGGATGGGCCCGTGCTCTCCATCACAGGGAGCCCTTAGCCTCCGCTGGCTCTTATATGACACCATAAAATATGCATTAATCCTGTGAAGTTTAATGAAGCTAACCTCAAACATCTGACTTCCAATCTTGGAGAATCAAATAAACAGACAAACTAACTAATAAACTGTAGATAGATGCATCAATAAATATAACCAGAAACAGAAGATTCAAAGTGATTTAACTTAAGTTCATAAAAGGCCTGGGAAACTTTGGGTTTAGAAATATTGTTAATTTTTTAAACAAATTACCATGACGAGATATGTATATGACGATATGAGATATGATGAGGTGAGTATAAGAGAAGAGATAGTTATATTGTTTCAAGTCAAGGATAGAAATGAATGAGTAAGATCAGTCTCGCATCAACTTATAAGACTTTTTCCAAAAATTCTGCATCCAGTAGCACGGACATTTTTATTGTAGTCTATAATACCCTTTGTCTGGTCTGTAAACCAGACAAGGGTATTATTGTACTCTCTCTCTCCACCCCCTATTTCCCCCCCTCCCTCCCTCCCACTCTCCCCCTCCCTCTCTCCCACTCTCCCCCCTCCCTCTCTCCCACTCTCCCCCCCTCCCTCTCTCCCACTCTCCTCCCCCCACTCTCTTTCCCCCCACTCTCTATCCCCCACTCCCTCTCCCCCACTCCCTCTCCCCCCATTCTCTCTCTCTCCCCCCCACTCTCTCTCTCTCTCCCCACTCTCTCTCTCCCCCACTCTCTCTCTCTCCCACTCTCTCTCTCTCTCTGTTGATGAACTTGTAATTCATGTACTGTTGATTCCCTGCTCCCATTGACTTTTTCTGTCTGATACTTTCCTCTGCCTAATGGTTCCCCCTGGCCCTTGTCTCCCTTAGTCGTTTACCTTCTGACCGTAGTTCCCTCTGACCGTAGTTCCCCCTGACTGTAGTTCCCCCTGACCGTAGTTCCCTCTGACCGTAGTTCCCCCTGACCGTAGTTCCCTCTGACCGCAGTTCCCCCTGACCGTAGTTCCCGCTGACCGTAGTTCCCTCTGACCGTAGTTCCCCCTGACCGTAGTTCCCTCTGACTGTAGTTCCCTCTGACCGTAGTTCCCTCTGACCATAGTTCCCCCTGACCGTAGTTCCCTCTGACCGTAGTTCCCTCTGACCGTAGTTCCCTCTGACCGTAGTTCCCCCTGACCGTAGTTCCCTCTGACTGTAGTTCCCTCTGACCGTAGTTCACTCTGACCATAGTTCCCCCTGACCGTAGTTCCCACTGACCGTAGTTCCCGCTGACCGTAGTTCCCTCTGACCGTAGTTCCCTCTGACCGTAGTTCCCTCTGACCGTAGTTCCCTCTGACCGTAGTTCCCTCTGACCGCAGTTCCCCCTGACCGTAGTTCCCCCTGACCGTAGTTCCCTCTGACCGCAGTTCCCCCTGACCGTAGTTTCCCCTGACCGTAGTTCCCTCTGACCGTAGTTCCCTCTGACCGTAGTTCCCCCTGACCGTAGTTCCCCCTGACCGTAGTTCCCTCTGACCGTAGTTCCCTCTGACCGTAGTTCCCTCTGACCGTAGTTCCCCCTGACCGTAGTTCCCCCTGACCGTAGTTCCCTCTGACCGTAGTTCCCTCTGACCGTAGTTCCCCCTGACCGTAGTTCCCTCTGACCGTAGTTCCCTCTGACCGTAGTTCCCCCTGACCGTAGTTCCCTCTGACCGTAGTTCCCTCTGACCGTAGTTCCCCCTGACCGTAGTTCCCCCTGACCGTAGTTCCCTCTGACCGTAGTTCCCTCTGACCATAGTCCCCTCTGACCGTAGTTCCCTCTGACCGTAGTTCCCCCTGACCGTAGTTCCCCCTGACCGTAGTTCCCTCTGACCGTAGTTCCCTCTGACCGTAGTTCCCTCTGACCGTAGTTCCCCCTGACCGTAGTTCCCCCTGACCGTAGTTCCCTCTGACCGTAGTTCCCTCTGACCATAGTTCCCCCTGACCGTAGTTCCCCCTGACCGTAGTTCCCTCTGACAGTAGTTCCCTCTGACCGTAGTTCCCTCTGACCGTAGTTCCCTCTGACCGTAGTTCCCCCTGACCGTAGTTCCCTCTGACCGTAGTTCCCTCTGACCGTAGTTCCCCCTGACCGTAGTTCGCTCTGACCGTAGTTCCCTCTGACCATAGTTCCCTCTGACCGTAGTTCCCTCTGACCGTAGTTCCCCCTGACCGTAGTTCCCTCTGACCGTAGTTCCCCCTGACCGTAGTTCGCTCTGACCGTAGTTCCCTCTGACCATAGTTCCCTCTGACCGTAGTTCCCTCTGACCGTAGTTCCCCCTGACCGTAGTTCCCTCTGACCGTAGTTCCCCCTGACCGTAGTTCCCTCTGACCGTAGTTCCCCCTGACCGTAGTTCCCTCTGACCGAAGTTCCCTCTGACCGTAGTTCCCCCCTGACCGTAGTTCCCTCTGACCGTAGTTCCCTCTGACCGTAGTTCCCCCTGACCGTAGTTCCCTCTGACCGTAGTTCCCTCTGACCGTAGTTCCCTCTGACCGTAGTTCCCTCTGACCGTAGTTCCCTCTGACCGTAGTTCCCTCTGACCTTAGTTCCCTCTGACCGTAGTTCCCTCTGACCATAGTTCCCTCTGACCGTAGTTCCCTCTGACCGTAGTTCCCTCTGACCGTAGTTCCCCCTGACCGTAGTTCCCTCTGACCGTAGTTCCCCCTGACCGTAGTTCCCCCTGACCGTAGTTCCCTCTGACCGTAGTTCCCTCTGACCGTAGTTCCCTCTGACCGTAGTTCCCTCTGACCTTAGTTCCCTCTGACCGTAGTTCCCTCTGACCTTAGTTCCCTCTGACCGTAGTTCCCTCTGACCGTAGTTCCCTCTGACCGTAGTTCCCTCTGACCGTAGTTCCCCCTGACCGTAGTTCCCCCTGACCGTAGTTCCCTCTGACCGTAGTTCCCCCTGACCGTAGTTCCCCCTGACCGTAGTTCCCTCTGACCGTAGTTCCCTCTGACCGTAGTTCCCTCTGACCGTAGTTCCCTCTGACCGTAGTTCCCTCTGACCGTAGTTCCCTCTGACCTTAGTTCCCTCTGACCGTAGTTCCCTCTGACCGTAGTTCCCTTTGACCGTAGTTCCCTCTGACCGTAGTTCCCCCTGACCGTAGTTCCCTCTGACCGTAGTTCCCCCTGACCGTAGTTCCCTCTGACCGTAGTTCCCTCTGACCGTAGTTCCCCCTGACCGTAGTTTCCTCTGACCTTAGTTCCCTCTTACCGTAGTTCCCTCTGACCGTAGTTCCCCCTGACCGTAGTTCCCTCTGACCGTAGTTCCCTCTGACCGTAGTTCCCTCTGACCGTAGTTCCCCCTGACCGTAGTTCCCTCTGACCTTAGTTCCCTCTGACCTTAGTTCCCTCTGACCGTAGTTCCCTCTGACCGTAGTTCCCTCTGACCGTAGTTCCCTCTGACCGTAGTTCCCTCTGACCGTAGTTCCCTCTGACCGGTGTATCTCCAGAGTGACGGCCTCAGAACCAACATTGTCGAGAAACTCCCGGTCAACAAGACAGAGTGGGAGGCCGCCGTGTAATCTGGTCATGTCAACACGGCCGGCGCAGGAGCGACCGGGATGGACCCTCCACAACTTAATCATGTCCGCATTTTATGTAGGGTTGGAAAAGCTTGTATTTCTGTATCCCAATGTAAATTTTCGATATTAGAAGCATTTAAATATCTCTGAATAGGATGAAATGTGTCTGAGTTTGATTGATCAATTAATATCTTGTTATTCGCATTTCAAACGCCCATTTTGTTTACATTTATGGAGCTATCTTATATGAGATTTGTTTTCTGTTTAAAATTTAAGGATTATTTAAGCCCTGATCATTACATCAACGTGCCAGCTTAATCAGATTATTGTGGTGGGGATGCTGTGTACCTTAGTAGTACCATGAGTGGTGAGGTACCTGTGTACCTCAGTGGTACGCTGAGTGGTGGGGTACCTGTGTACCTCAGTGGTAACATGAGTGGTTACCTATCAGGGATTACTGGTAGTGAGGTCCAGTTCGGAGGCGTTCCAACATGGCGAGGGCTGGAGGTGCGCACAGCGTCTCTCCTAAAAACATTCACGATACCTTTGAGGGTTGTGGGAAACCACTGTCACATGGCGCACATACAGGTCATGAGTGGCGCCCGGTCTTAGAGGAGGATCCAGAGGAAGTTCCAGAACAGTAAACATCACAGTAAGGCGAACAGATTAGAGGCGCAACGCCGTCATCATAGAGTGGTAAACAGAGACGACTCTGGCCCACGCCGCCTCAGTATCAACATCCATCCTCTGGTGTAAGTGTTGGAATTATATACCATTCATGGTACTTGTGTACCATGAATACAAGGTATTCGCTAAGGTATTCACACTGAGGACGACACAGTCTTCTGGTTGAGGAACACTCACTGAGTATACCTCAGTCTTCTGGCTGAGGTATACTCACTGACAACGATCCAGCCTGCAGGTTTACAGTATACTCACAGACACAAGAATGAGTCGTCTGTCTCAGGAATATTGGCTTTGGACAGATTCCCTGAACGGTTGACTGACAACTTTAGCAACGAAAACCAACATTTAGAAACAGCAGTCAGTGGGTGGCGATGCTGTGTAAACTTCCAGCTTTACCCGGCTCAAAGCAGCCCAGAAACGCCGCGATCTTTGACCTTAAAGAAAATCTCCACAATTCTGACAGAACTAACAAGAAAGTTTTAAATAACGAAAAAAAAATATGAAATGAATTGACTCCCAAAAAGCACACGTGAGGAGAGAAGAGACATGGATATATCAGGAACAGGATGGGATAGAGATTGGGATGTTGTGGGATGGAAGAGGAGTATATGGTCGCAGAACATCCCAAGCAAAACAAAGCAAAATGATGGAAACACAACAGAGGGGGATTCGAACGAGACCACTCACTCTGACACCACCAAGCCAGTCTCTTATACCTCATAACAGAACGGTCCATTGTCAAGAACTCTGATATACCAGTGATCCTACTACTCAACTACACCTTTGGACTACCACACCACTGGTACCTCTGGACTACCACACACTGGTACCTCTGGACTACCACACACTGGTACCTCTGGACTACCACACACTGGTGGAGTCAACAAGGGAAGCAGACAGTGAGGAGTCAACAAGGGAAGCAGACAGTGAGGAGTCAACAAGGGAAGCAGACAGTGAGGAGTCAACAAGGGAAGCAGACAGTGAGGAGTCAACAAGGGAAGCAGACAGTGAGGAGTCAACAAGGGAAGCAGACAGTGAGGAGTCAACAAGGGAAGCAGACAGTGAGGAGTCAACAAGGGAAGCAGACACTGAGGAGTCAACAAGGGAAGCAGACAGTGAGGAGTCAACAAGGGAAGCAGACAGTGAGGAGTCAACAAGGGAAGCAGACAGTGAGGAGTCAACAAGGGAAGCAGACAGTGAGGAGTCAACAAGGGAAGCAGACACACTAAACGGACACCCTCTCCTTTTTGCGTCACACAACAAAGAAAGTCAAGCAGGAAACGAACATCACAAAAGTTCAATTCCAATCTTTCACTTTTGGCTTAAATGTCCAGATTATCTTATGCTGATGACCCTCTACTTCCACCAGTGTTAGTGTGAGTGAACACAGTGTTACACAGTGTGTGGTCAGTGTTAGTGTGAGTGATCACAGTGTTACACAGTGTGAGTGATCACAGTGTTACAGTGTGAGACCAGTGTTAGTGTGATTGATCACAGTGTTACAATGTGAGGCCAGTGTTAGTGTGAGTGATCACAGTGTTACACTGTGTGGTCAGTGTGAGTGTGAGTGATCACAGTGTTACACAGTGTGTGGTCAGTGTGAGTGTGAGTGATCACAGTGTTACACAGTGTGTGGTCAGTGTGAGTGTGAGTGATCACAGTGTTACACAGAGTGTGGTCAGTGTGAGTGTGAGTGATCACAGTGTTACACAGTGTGAGTGATCACAGTGTTACACAGAGTGTGGTCAGTGTGAGTGATCACAGTGTTACACAGTGTGAGTGATCACAGTGTTACACAGTGTGAGTGATCACAGTGTTACACAGTGTGAGTGATCACAGTGTTACACAGTGTGAGTGATCACAGTGTTACACAGAGTGTGGTCAGTGTGAGTGATCACAGTGTTACACAGCATGTGGCCAGTGTTAGTGTGAGTGATCACAGTGTGTGGTCAGTGTCAGTGTGAGTGATCACAGTGTTACACAGTGTGTGGTCAGTGTTAGTGTGAGTGATCACAGTGTTACACAGTGTGTGGTCAGTGTGAGTGTGAGTGATCACAGTGTTACACAGTGTGTGGTCAGTGTTAGTGTGAGTGATCACAGTGTTACACAGTGTGTGGTCAGTGTGAGTGTGAGTGATCACAGTGTTACACAGTGTGTGGTCAGTGTGAGTGTGAGTGATCACAGTGTTACACTGTGTGTGGTCAGTGTTAGTGTGAGTGATCACAGTGTTACACAGTGTGAGACCAGTGTTAGTGTGAGTGATCACAGTGTTACACAGTGTGAGACCAGTGTTAGTGTGAGTGATCACAGTGTTACACAGTGTGAAACCAGTGTTAGTGTGAGTGATCACAGTGTTACACAATGTGAGACCAATTTGAGTGCCTCATCCTGGCGTTACATGTATTACGTCAGCTCCCAGAAATGTAAGAAGAGAGACTGATACATTATTTACAACCCAGGGTTCACTACCATTTTGATATTGGTAATAAATATCAGTATTATGGTGTATATGTGAGGTGCTGCGAGGCCTGATAACAACTGGTAAATATTTACCATCATAACATGTTTACTGACTCGAGAAGTGTCCCGCCAATGTTACTCAGTCAGTAGTGTTATTGTGGCTACGACAATGTATTATTTGTCAATTATACATGTTACTGAAGTAGCAAAAGTATCAAATCATGATACAAGGGATGCTAGTGGCCGTAGCAGTCAGTACAAAGTATTAATACATCAGAAGAAATGTTCTATTCATTTCCTGTACAGTTGCTATATGGTAGCATCTTCACCCCATACATGTACGTCTGTTCTAAACTAATAGGGGGTCGGATATAGGCTGGTCGGGGGTAGGCCTAACTTAAATGCTATAACATATATATCAGTTTATACCGCTACCCTCACGTACTATTTTCTCAGACTAAAATTATATCGTTTAGTGAAATCTGAGTTTGAAAAAACGTAGAGTTTACAACAAACTCTACGTTTTTACAAACTCTTTTGATGAGTTACTCGAGTGGGAAGATAATTACAGTGATAAAGACTAGATGGATACATAGACGTACACATAGATGGGTAGATAGATGGATAGTTTTATAGATAGATAGATGGATGGATAGACGGAGAATGTATTGATGGATAAATGTATAGATAGATAGATGGATATATAGACAGATGGATACATGGATGGAAAAAGGGTTTGACTGATCGAGTCACTTTTGGGGTGTAAGTTTTCAGTTGCATATATGCCTGGGGACCATTCAGGCATGTTCGCATTTGTGTTCCTCGCGTGTGCCCCAAAGAATGAGGGATTTGATAAAATACCATGCCCAAGATTACCATCAGAGTGCCGGCGGGCTGATGGGGAAATAGCCTCGGCTACCATCAGCTGTTGTCCGGTCGTGATGGTCGAGTGGATTAGGTGCCCTGTACACCAGTTGCATAGTGCTCCTGGCAGTATGGGTTTGAGTCACTTCTGGGGTGTGAGTTTTCATATTATACATATTATATATATATTAGGGAGTACCCACGACTACCCAAGTGAAAGACAGTAACAACGAATAATTCAACAATTAAACAATAATTACTTAAACAATACAAGTATATCAAAACGTTTCAAGGCTTTGTCAATATTTTCGAACTCTGAAAAATATAGTAAACAAAACATTTTTTGGCCGGAGTTTCCCAGTGCATATTTTGTTATAATATGTACGGTGTGCTTTGTTACGGCAAACTTCCAAAAAACTTAGTGGGCAATAAAGCCCTACTCATCATCTATGTCTTCACATGCCCACTCGGGGACTATCAGAACCAACGAGCTCAATATATAGGCAAGACAACAACATCCCATTTCAAGACGCCTAACAATACACAAGTAGCAAGGTTCTGTTAAAGAACATATAATCCTTATTCATAACCAGACCATCACCAGAGATATTCTCACAAACACAACCAGCGTCTCGAAAGACACATAAGCCTACAAACGTCACTAAACATAAGCCTACCCCCACCCCCTATTTTTTTGGTCTCTTATTTTTACCCTTCTCTTATTCTATATCACCTCACTTTGTGGGGCCACGTGAGCAACACATATGTGAAAAAGCTTGAATGGTCCCCAAGCCAATATGCAACTGAAAACTCCACCCCCCCCCCAGAAGGATTCGAAAGCAATTAGCCGGAGCACTGCAACTGGCTTACCCGGTACCTTAACCACTCGACCAACCATAACCGTACAGAAGACATTGGTAGGTGAGGCTATATCCCCAACGTCTCGACGACACTTGGTGGTAAGCTTGGGCATAGTTATTTCATGGAATCACCGCACTTTGTTCACGTGGCCCCACAAATTGAGGTGATTCGATGAAATAACTATGCCCAAGCTTGCCACCAAGTGCCAGTCCTTCTTAATGAGGGGCAAGTGTGCTGACCACAAACACCCTATGACACTCACCATACCATGACATATCACCTTGCAAAGGTCCTCGAGACAAGCCTCATATGACAGGTCCTCAACCATGGACACATAGAGACATTCTTTGATAGATATAGATAATAAGAACATCAGCAGCTGCAATAATATAAGGCATTACCAGCACCAAATATCTGGAGACTAAATATCTCCAAATATATCTCCTGAATATATTAGCACTGTAGTTTATCTTTGATTAGGATGGTTACTATCATAATCAAGAAATATTATTTAGAGTATGTGTTTCATCAATGAGAATATGAGATTCATCAATGATTATGGGAGATCAATCAATGATTATGGGAGATCAATCAATGAGTGAATGAGGTCTATCAATAGGCATGTGAGCTCCAACAATGAATGTTTGATTCATAGAATAGAGAAAGATACAACGTCCAATATCAGGAACATTAGAAGGAAAGAATTACGCAGACTTTAATTGAGTCTAAATACTGAGACTACGGAAAAAAATGTGCATCGTAAACCTCAAGGAAAAACTTCCCCAGCATTAGAGTTGTAAATAAATGCAGCGAGTTAGATGGGGAAACAGATGAAGACATGTCAGTACACATGTTTTATACCAAATACTTTAGAAAATGCAAGAAAAGTCATTGCAATAGCCGACTGCTCGAGTGCAGGGCTCTAGAGCTGAAACTCGACTCTGAGAGCGGATTCAAGAAAGCGCTTAGGCAAGTATAATAAAGTAGATCATGCATAAATAGCGAACGCGACTCAGGTGTTCAAAATGAGAACACACACAATTTAGACACAGTTTAGAGAACACAAGCAACAAGCACACTCACTGAGGAAGACATTCAACAGCTTAAATTACATTAATATAAAAGGTTGAGTATAATTCTCTGCTTTAAAACTGTCATGGCGTCCGTTTCCACACATAAAAGGTTTCTGCCTCTAGAACCAAATTAACATTACCGTAATTAGCAGACCTCAGGATGAAGGCCTCATTATTGCTTAAAAAAACACTTTCTTTTTGACAAGTTTGACAAACCATTAAATATTCATCAGTTATTGACACATGTTTCAGAGACGCGTAATATTACAACCAAAATAGTAATATTCTAAGTATTCATTTTCAATACACCAAAACGTATAAGAGAATAACAAGTATTCCCATTAACTCCAGGCATCACCGACACGCTGCACTACAGTCAATATTGTTCTATTTGGAGTGAAGAACCACCAGTAAACCTTCTTTTGGAATAATTTAAAGAATTCGTAAAAAGTAAATATTAGAGCCAAACTTAACTACTTCTAGGCCTAGTATATAGCACATATATGTACTATATAAGTCCGAGGACAGTGAGTATTAGGCCTAGGAATGTTAGGAGACGTTTGGGTCAGTCAGCTTCACATAGTTATGTTGCTGATGAAAAATAGAAAGTTTCCGCTTTGTCTAAATTCAATAATGCAAAAGTCTACATTTTGTTGGTCCATCGCTATATATAGGAACTATTTGGTGGGAAGTACCAATAAGAACTTCCATTTAAGGAGTCTGGGCTGCAACATCCAGCTGCAAACATTGCCACGCAATCTTGCACAATCAATGAGATATTTATTGAAATATCTCATTCTCAATCGACTTGAGAATGGTCCAGGACGGACCGAAACGTCGTCGGCCCTTTATTTCCTAGTGTGTGGTCTGGTCAACATACGTCAGCCACGTTATTGTGACTCCTCGCCTCCATATTTATTGAATATAACAAAGGAACATCATGATTGTCGACATCGCTCGTTGTGCTTGTCGGCTTTCATCAAAGTTCAAAATTGACTTCAACTTAAAGTCATCAACTTTCTAAGTAATGCACAGAGAAGAAAAGTTTAAATTGCTTATCAGTAAGTTGCTGAAGCATGGAAATTTGTTTTAACACTTCTCATGGCATAGTTTACTTGTAAAAAACAACCCTGTCACTTAGCTTGGCCACCAGGACCAGTGTCACTTGGCTTGGCCCCCAAAGCCAGTGTCACTTGGCTTGGCCCCCAAGACCAGTGTCACTTGGCTTGGCCCCCAAGACCAGTGTCACTTGGCTTGGCCCTCAAGGTCAGTGTCATTTGGTTTGGCCCCCAGGACCAGTGTCACTTGGCTTGGCCCCCGGGTCCAGTATCACTTGGCTTGGCCACCAGGCCCAGTGTCACTTGTCTTGGCCCCCAGGGCCAGTGTCACTTGGTTTGGCCCCTAGGACCAGTGTCACTTGGCATGGCCCCCAGGCCCAGTGTCACTTGGCTTGGCCCAGTGTCACCTGTCTTGGCCCCCAGGACCAGTGTCACTTGGCTTGGCCACCAGGACCAGTGTCACTTGGCCTGGCCCCCAGGACCAGTGTCACTTGTCTTGGCCCCCAGGACCAGTGTCACTTGGCTTGGCCCCCAGGACCAGTGTCACTTGGCTTGGCTACCAGGACCAGTGTCACTTGGCTTGGCCCCCAGGACCAGTGTCACTTGACTTGGCTCCAGGACCAGTGTCATTTGGCTTGGCCCCAAGGACCAGTGTCACTTGGCTTGGCCCCCAGGACCAGTGTCACTTGACTTGGCTCCAGGACCAGTGTCATTTGGCTTGGCCCCAAGGACCAGTGTCACTTGGCTTGGCCACCAGGACCAGTGTCACTTGGCTTGGCCCCCAGGACCAGTGTCACTTGTCTTGGCCCCCAGGACCAGTGTCACTTGGCTTGGCCCCCAGGACCAGTGTCACTTGGCTTGGCTACCAGGACCAGTGTCACTGGGCTTGGCCACCAGGACCAGTGTCACTTGGCTTGGCCCCCAGGACCAGTGTCACTTGTCTTGGCCCCAAGGATCAATGTCACTTGACTTGGCTCCAGGACCAGTGTCATTTGGCTTGGCCCCCAGGACCAGTATCACTTGGCTTGGCCCCAAGGATCAGTGTCACTTGACTTGGCCCCTAGGATCAGTGTCACTTGACTTGGCTCCAGGACCAGTGTCATTTGGCTTGGCCCCCAGGACCAGTGTCACTTGGCTTGGCCCCAAGGATCAGTGTCACTTGGCTTGGCCCCAAGGATCAGTGTCACTTGACTTGGCCCCAAGGATCAGTGTCACTTGACTTGGCTCCAGGACCAGTGTCATTTGGCTTGGCCCCCAGGACCAGTGTCACTTGGCTTGGCCTTCAAGACACTCTTACTCCCCACTTAGACGACAGTGACGATTACTGGCCTGAGATCACGGTGCACAGTAGCTAAGTGATCCCTACCTACTAATGACTGACAACCAGCGGACTCAGAACACGGTACACAGTAGCTAATTACACATACCGACGACTGTGATCTCAGTTCAGAGTAGCCAAACTATCACCAACTCCTGTACTTAATTATTATAATTGTGAGGTATTATACTAGAAAAAAATACAAGAAAATTCTATGTATTAACATTCAAGCAAGTTTATCTATAAAAAAAATTAATTTTTCTTTTAAATATTTCTCAGTTTTTATGCAAAACTGTCAGGTGAATTTAGGTGATTTAAAAATTGCTTTAAAATATGTACCTTGTTTTATACATAATTTTACATTTTGATATTAATTAGTATTTTTGCTAAAAATTTATTGTAATTAAGAAAAATTTTATTTGCTTGTCTTCCCTCACTCCTGAGGAAGACTATGGAGTTAATTTTTAATACATATTTAAAGGGTGACTATAATATTGACAATATATTGTGTTGATTCATTGTTTCGAGAGAAGTGCGATGCTGGAAGATGACCATTTGTTGATGGGTCATGACTATAGGCGCACCCTTTCTCTCCTCTTCTAAACCTTCTTTCTCTTTATACACGACGACCACTAGGAAGCCTCGTGATGGTGTGAGTCACCAAACTCTTGTGGGTTGCAACAACACTGGTCTCAGAACATGCTTTATTGTAGATAAGTGATCCCCACTTACGACTGTGACGATCAGTGGCCCCAGAACAAGTTGCACAGTAGCTAAGTGATCATGGCCCCCAGGACCAGTGATGACTGTGTGACGACCATTTGCTTTAGAACATGCTGCACAGTAGTTAACTGATCCGTACTTACTGACTCTATGACGACCAGTGGTCTCAGAATACGGTGCACAGTAGATAAGTGATTCCTACGTACTGACGAATAGTGGCCTCAGAACACGGTGCACAGTAGCTAAGTAATCCGCGCTTAATGACGACTACTAGGCTCAGAACATGGTACACAGTAGTTCATTACTCATAGCGACAAATGTGATCTCAGTTCAGAGTAGCCAAGCTATCACCAATTGCTGATGAGTGAGAATCCAGTCATTGTTTCTAGCTGCATCCCATCCTCCAAATTGACAGTATGATTTAATACTAAGTGAAAATAAGTACAATTCCTAACTGGTATGAATAGTATATAATTGCACTTATTTGTCTTCTTACATTTACCTCCCCATTTTTAGAGGACGGGCTGCTATATACTATAATTATTAAGTATAACTTACAAAATTTTGTAGTAAATAGATGTTGAGTAAAGTATTATGCGCAAGTTTATGCATAAATATTTTTTGTTTTTATTTTATATTTATTACTTATTTTTATACAAAACTGTCTAATGATTTCAGGCGAATTTAAAATTGTCCTAAAAACTGATCATTATTTTATATAATATATTTAATTTTTATATGATTTATTTTTGTCTTACTGTAATTAAGATGATATAAGTGCTATTTATTTGCTTGTCCTCCCAAACGCCTGAGGAAAATTGAAGTGTTGATTTTCTATTCATCGTTAAAGGGTTACTATAATATTCAGAATATATTGCGTTCATTCATTGTTTCAATGATGAAAGAAGACAATTTGTTAATGGGTCATGACTACAGTCGCACCCTTTCTCTCCTCTTCTAAACTTTTTTCTCTTTATACACGACGACCACTAGGAAGCCTCATGATGGCGAGTCACCAAACTCTTGTGGGTTGCAACCACACTGGACTCAGAACATGGTACAATGTATCTAATGTTAGGACCCCAGGTAGCCTGATGAACGAGTCTAACTGTCTTAGAGTTATTCCGACTACTGGACCTGATTGAGAAGTTAGAGGAAGTGTAAATATATGAATGTATTCTAAATACATGACAAATGTCAGTGAATAGTTTAAAAGCATGCGCATAGGATGAACATGTAAATAAGTGACATGACATGAGATGTCGACACTCTGTTGACATGAAGTGAGACTCGCGGGACATCTTGACCATACTTGAGCAACAGAAGTTGTGAGGGAATGTCGCGTTCTGTTGAGCTCCTGGTCGAGGAGGACCACCTAGTTGTGTGCTCCTTCAAGAGGAGGGAATCAGGCAGGCGTTTATGTGGGAAGACTTAATGTACTCAAGTCAGGAGCAGAAGAGCTGTGAGGCAGTCTAAAAGAGACCTGGTTGGATGTCATAGGAGGACAACATCTTGGAGCAGCAGCTGATTGACCGCCCTCCAGATACAAATTCTGCGGTTTGTGAGGGAGAACTGCAACGTTTGTGAGGGAGAACTGCAACGTTTGTGTGGGAGAACTACAACGTTTGTGAGGGAGAACTACAACGCTTGTGTGGGAGAACTGCAACGTTTGTGAGGGAGAACTGCAAGGTTTGTGAGGGAGAACTACAACGTTTGTGAGGGAGAACTACAACGCTTGTGTGGGAGAACTGCAACGTTTGTGAGGGAGAACTGCAACGTTTGTGAAGGAGAACTGCAAGGTTTGTGAGGGAGAACTGCAACGTTTGTGAGGGAGAACTGCAACGTTTGTGTGGGAGAACTGCAACGTTTGTGAGGGACAACTGCAACGTTTGTGAGGGAGAACTGCAACGTTTGTGTGGGAGAACTGCAACGTTTGTGAGGGAGAACTGCAACGTTTGTGAGGGAGAACTGCAACGTTTGTGAGGGAGAACTGCAACGTTTGTGTGGGAGAACCACAACGTTTGTGAGGGAGAACTGCAACGTTTGTGAGGGCGAACTGCAACATTTGTGTGGGAGAACTACAACGTTTGTGTGGGAGAACTGCAACGTTTGTGTGGGAGAACTGCAACGTTTGTGTTGGAGAACTACAACGTTTGTGTGGGAGAACTACAACGTTTGTGTTGGAGAACTACAACGCTTGTATGGGAAAGCTACAATGTTTGTGTGGTGGAAGTTTGTGAGAACTTCGTGCCAGAGGAGTACAAGCTATACTGTAAGGTGAAGTAGGACTTCCAGTGAGAACTGGAACTTCATGGACCTAATGAATCTTAGAGTTGTGTAGGGAGCTACACGTCGTTGGTGTGAAGCGTTTGGGGAGAGCTTCACTGGCATATAAGGAGGACTACACTGATTGGTGGTGCTGCAGGCAACCCGTTCTCGCAAATTTAATAAGTCAATATTGACTTATTAAATATGTGCATAGGTGACAAACTTAACATAATAGATACCCTTAAAAAGATTCATAGAAAACACCGACCTTACCTAACCTTGTTAGTATCTTAAGATAAGCATCTTATAGCTTCGTAATTACAATTATTACCTAAACTATAATAGGTATAGGTTAAGTAATAATTGTAATTACGAAGCAATAAGATGCTTATCTTAAGATACTAACAAGGTTAGGTAAGGTCGGTGTTTTCTATGAATCTTTTTAAGGGTATCTATTATGTTTAGTATATCACCTATGCACGTAGTTAATAAGTCAATATTGACTTTACGAATTTGCGAGAACGGGTTGGCTGCAGGAGTGCCTTACATATTCTGAGGACCCAGATGATGATTGTAGTGGGGGACCTCGAGTAATGGAGTAGAGGACCATATGGACCTGATATCTAAGGGAGTGCTTGATTGTGTTTTTGCCGTGAAAGGCGCAGTGCAAGGTGAGAGATTGATGCTTTTGTAGAGTAGGAAATATATAAATATTATATGTGTCATGTATTGCAGCCTAAAGCAGTGAAGGAAGCAGAAGGTTGTGGACTGAAGACCGAGCAGCAGCCTGGTGCAGTTATAGGCTGGAGACATAAGGTGACATTAGTGTGTTATCAGTTGGTAGTAGCCTAAGAGGTGATTGTAATGTTTTATAACCATTTCCTTTATGTGTATTGTGTATGTTTAAATGTATTAACTATTATGTTTGTTAGCTGGCTTTTGCTCTTGTCCTGGTGAGGCTTCCTGGCTAGAGAGAGAGAGAGAAAGACTCGGATATAACATGGGTGATAGTGGACTATAACTGAGGGGGATTGAGAGATCATCCCACAGTAAGGAGAGTGCGGGGAGTCACGGCGGCACAAGAGGGGGTGTGACCACATGACAACTAGGCAGTGTGAGCCGTAACCCTGAACAAAGGTGACGCTGAACCCCTCTCCCAAAACCAGACGCTCACCTAGGTGATCTCCTAAATAATTGCAAGCACTCCAGTGTTCAGTGCTGGTCGACCGACGGTAGCAGGAGTGTGGCTGCCGAGGTCGACTGTTCGTTCTGTCAGGGCGTGGTTGGGAACCTCTGTTCAATGGTAAGCGAATATCAGGTTGGTTCAAATAACCAAGTTTCAGTGCAGGAATAAAGAAAAACTCTCCCGACTCCCCTCCACACCCAACGATTCTAAGTGATCAATACATACTTACATATGACTTTGACGACCAGTTGCCTGAGAACAAGGTGCATAGAAGCCAAGTTATCCCTCGCTTACTGACGACCTTGACAATCACTGGCCTCAGAATACGGTGCACAGTAGCTGTAATCCCCACTTTTTTACGACTGTAACGACCATGCAGTGGCCTCAAAACTCTGTGCACAGTAGCTGTGGTCCCCACTTACTGACGACTGTGACGACTACTGGCGCAATGAGGCACTCTGGTGTGGCGAGGCTCTCTGGTGTGGTGTGACGCACTCTGGTGTGGTGCGAGGCACTCTGGTGTGGTGTGACGCACTCTGGTGTGGTGCGACGCACTCTGGTGTGGTGCGAGGCACTCTGGTGTAGTGAGGCACTCTGTTGTAGTGATACACTATGGTGTAGTGGAACACTCTGGTGTATTGTGAGGCACTCTGGTGTAGTGAGGCACTCTGGCGTAGTGTCAGGCACTCTGGTGTAGTGAGGCTGTCTGGTGTAGTGAGGCTCTTTGGTGTAGTGAGGCACTCTGGTGTAGTGTCAGGCACTCTGGTGTAGTGTCAGGCACTCTGGTGTAGTGAGTCACTCTGGTGTAGTGAGGCACTCTGGTGTAGTGAGGCACTCTGGTGTAGTGAGGCACTCTGGTGTAATGAGGCACTCTGGTGTAGTTAGACACTCTGGTGTAGTAAGGCACTCTGGTGTGGTGAGACACTCTGGTGTAGTGAGACACTCTGGTGTTGTGAGACACTCTGGTGTAGTGAGGCACTCTGGTGTAGTGAGACACTGTGTTGTAGTGAGACACTCTGTTGTAGTGAGACACTCTGGTGTAGTGAGACACTCTGGTGTAGTGAGACACTGGTGTAGTGAGGCACTCTGGTGTAGTGAGGCACTCTGGTATAGTGAGGCACTCTGGTGTAGTGTGGCACTCTGGGGTAGTGAGACACTCTGGTGTAGTGAGACACTCTGGTGTAGTGAGACACTCTGGGGTAGTGAGACACTCTGGTGTAGTGAGACACTCTGGTGTAGTGAGGCACTCTGGTGTAGTGAGGCACTCTGGCGCAGCAGCGAGGCACTCTGGTGTAGTGAGACACTCTGGTGTAGTGAGGCACTCTGGTGTAGTGAGGCACTCTGGTGTAGTGAGGCACTCTGCTGTAGTTTGGCACTCTGGTGTAGTGAGACACTCTGGTGTAGTGAGGCACTCTGGTGTAGTGAGACACTCTGGTGTAGTGAGACACTCTGGAGTAGTGAGACACTCTGGTGTAGTGAGGCACTCTGGTGTAGTGAGGCACTCTGGTGTAGTGAGGCACTCTGGGGTAGTGAGACACTCTGGGGTAGTGAGACATTCTGGTGTAGTGAGGCACTCTGATGTAGTGAGACACTCTGGTGTAGTGAGACACTCTGGTGTAGTGAGGCACTCTGGTGTAGTGAGGCACTCTGGCATAGTGTGGCACTCTGGTGTAGTGTGTCACTCTGGTGTAGTGAGGCACTCTGGTGTAGTGAGGCACTCTGGTGTAGTGAGGCAGTCTGGTGTTGTGAGGCACTCTGGTGTAGTGAGGCACTCTGGTGTAGTGAGGCAGTCTGGTGTAGTGAGACACTCTGGGGTAGTGAGACACTCTGGGGTAGTGAGACACTCTGGTGTAGTGAGACACTCTGGTGTAGTGAGACAATCTGGGGTAGTGAGACACTCTGGTGTAGTGAGACACTCTGGTGTAGTGAGGCACTCTGGTGTAGTGAGACACTCTGGTGTAGTGAGACACTCTGGAGTAGTGAGACACTCTGGTGTAGTGAGGCACTCTGGTGTAGTGAGGCACTCTGGTGTAGTGAGGCACTCTGGGGTAGTGAGACACTCTGGGGTAGTGAGACACTCTGGTGTAGTGAGGCACTCTGGTGTAGTGAGACACTCTGGTGTAGTGAGGCACTCTGGTGTAGTGAGACACTCTGGTGTAGTGAGACACTCTGGGGTAGTGAGACACTCTGGTGTAGTGAGGCACTCTGGTGTAGTGAGGCACTCTGGTGTAGTGAGGCACTCTGGGGTAGTGAGACACTCTGGGGTAGTGAGACATTCTGGTGTAGTGAGGCACTCTGATGTAGTGAGACACTCTGATGTAGTGAGACACTCTGGTGTAGTGAGGCACTCTGGTGTAGTGAGGCACTCTGGCATAGTGTGGCACTCTGGTGTAGTGTGTCACTCTGGTGTAGTGAGGCACTCTGGTGTAGTGAGGCACTCTGGTGTAGTGAGGCACTCTGGTGTAGTGAGGCAGTCTGGTGTAGTGAGACACTCTGGGGTAGTGAGACACTCTGGGGTAGTGAGACACTCTGGTGCAGTGAGACACTCTGGTGTAGTGAGACAATATGGGGTAGTGAGACACTCTGGTGTAGTGAGACACTCTGGTGTAGTGAGGCACTCTGGTGTAGTGAGGCACTCTGGCGCAGCAGCGAGGCACTCTGGTGTAGTGAGACACTCTGGTGTAGTGAGGCACTCTGGTGTAGTGAGGCACTCTGCTGTAGTGTGGCACTCTGGTGTAGTGAGACACTCTGGTGTAGTGAGGCACTCTGGTGTAGTGAGACACTCTGGTGTAGTGAGACACTCTGGGGTAGTGAGACACTCTGGTGTTGTGAGGCACTCTGGTGTAGTGAGGCACTCTGGTGTAGTGAGGCACTCTGGGGTAGTGAGACACTCTGGGGTAGTGAGACACTCTGGTGTAGTGAGGCACTCTGGTGTAGTGAGACACTCTGGTGTAGTGAGACACTCTGGGGTAGTGAGACACTCTGGTGTAGTGAGGCACTCTGGTGTAGTGAGGCACTCTGGTGTAGTGAGGCACTCTGGGGTAGTGAGACACTCTGGGGTAGTGAGACATTCTGGTGTAGTGAGGCACTCTGATGTAGTGAGACACTCTGGTGTAGTGAGACACTCTGGTGTAGTGAGGCACTCTGGTGTAGTGAGGCACTCTGGCATAGTGTGGCACTCTGGTGTAGTGTGTCACTCTGGTGTAGTGAGGCACTCTGGTGTAGTGAGGCACTCTGGTGTAGTGAGGCAGTCTGGTGTTGTGAGGCACTCTGGTGTAATGAGGCACTCTGGTGTAGTGAGACACTCTGGTGTAGTGAGACACTCTGGAGTAGTGAGACACTCTGGTGTAGTGAGGCACTCTGGTGTAGTGAGGCACTCTGGTGTAGTGAGGCACTCTGGGGTAGTGAGACACTCTGGGGTAGTGAGACATTCTGGTGTAGTGAGGCACTCTGATGTAGTGAGACACTCTGGTGTAGTGAGACACTCTGGTGTAGTGAGGCACTCTGGTGTAGTGAGGCACTCTGGCATAGTGTGGCACTCTGGTGTAGTGTGTCACTCTGGTGTAGTGAGGCACTCTGGTGTAGTGAGGCACTCTGGTGTAGTGAGGCAGTCTGGTGTTGTGAGGCACTCTGGTGTAGTGAGGCACTCTGGTGTAGTGAGGCAGTCTGGTGTAGTGAGACACTCTGGGGTAGTGAGACACTCTGGGGTAGTGAGACACTCTGGTGTAGTGAGACACTCTGGTGTAGTGAGACAATCTGGGGTAGTGAGACACTCTGGTGTAGTGAGACACTCTGGTGTAGTGAGGCACTCTGGTGTAGTGAGACACTCTGGTGTAGTGAGACACTCTGGAGTAGTGAGACACTCTGGTGTAGTGAGGCACTCTGGTGTAGTGAGGCACTCTGGTGTAGTGAGGCACTCTGGGGTAGTGAGACACTCTGGGGTAGTGAGACACTCTGGTGTAGTGAGGCACTCTGGTGTAGTGAGACACTCTGGTGTAGTGAGGCACTCTGGTGTAGTGAGACACTCTGGTGTAGTGAGACACTCTGAGGTAGTGAGACACTCTGGTGTAGTGAGGCACTCTGGTGTAGTGAGGCACTCTGGTGTAGTGAGGCACTCTGGGGTAGTGAGACACTCTGGGGTAGTGAGACATTCTGGTGTAGTGAGGCACTCTGATGTAGTGAGACACTCTGATGTAGTGAGACACTCTGGTGTAGTGAGGCACTCTGGTGTAGTGAGGCACTCTGGCATAGTGTGGCACTCTGGTGTAGTGTGTCACTCTGGTGTAGTGAGGCACTCTGGTGTAGTGAGGCACTCTGGTGTAGTGAGGCACTCTGGTGTAGTGAGGCAGTCTGGTGTAGTGAGACACTCTGGGGTAGTGAGACACTCTGGGGTAGTGAGACACTCTGGTGTAGTGAGACACTCTGGTGTAGTGAGACAATATGGGGTAGTGAGACACTCTGGTGTAGTGAGACACTCTGGTGTAGTGAGGCACTCTGGTGTAGTGAGGCACTCTGGCGCAGCAGCGAGGCACTCTGGTGTAGTGAGACACTCTGGTGTAGTGAGGCACTCTGGTGTAGTGAGGCACTCTGCTGTAGTGTGGCACTCTGGTGTAGTGAGACACTCTGGTGTAGTGAGGCACTCTGGTGTAGTGAGACACTCTGGTGTAGTGAGACACTCTGGGGTAGTGAGACACTCTGGTGTTGTGAGGCACTCTGGTGTAGTGAGGCACTCTGGTGTAGTGAGGCACTCTGGGGTAGTGAGACACTCTGGGGTAGTGAGACACTCTGGTGTAGTGAGGCACTCTGGTGTAGTGAGACACTCTGGTGTAGTGAGACACTCTGGGGTAGTGAGACACTCTGGTGTAGTGAGGCACTCTGGTGTAGTGAGGCACTCTGGTGTAGTGAGGCACTCTGGGGTAGTGAGACACTCTGGGGTAGTGAGACATTCTGGTGTAGTGAGGCACTCTGATGTAGTGAGACACTCTGGTGTAGTGAGACACTCTGGTGTAGTGAGGCACTCTGGTGTAGTGAGGCACTCTGGCATAGTGTGGCACTCTGGTGTAGTGTGTCACTCTGGTGTAGTGAGGCACTCTGGTGTAGTGAGGCACTCTGGTGTAGTGAGGCAGTCTGGTGTTGTGAGGCACTCTGGTGTAATGAGGCACTCTGGTGTAGTGAGGCAGTCTGGTGTTGTGAGGCACTCTGGTGTAGCGTGGCACTCTGGTGTAGTGAGGCACACTGGTGTAGTGAGGCACTCTGGTGTAGTGAGGCACTCTGGCATAGTGTGGCACTCTGGTGTAGTGTGTCACTCTGGTGTAGTGAGGCACTCTGGTGTAGTGAGGCACTCTGGTGTAGTGAGGCAGTCTGGTGTTGTGAGGCACTCTGGTGTAGTGAGGCACTCTGGTGTAGTGAGGCAGTCTGGTGTTGTGAGGCACTCTGGTGTAGCGTGGCACTCTGGTGTAGTGAGGCACACTGGTGTAGTGAGGCACTCTGGTGTAGTGTGGCACTCTGGTGTAGTGAGGCACTCTGGTGTAGTGAGACACTCTGGGGTAGTGAGACACTCTGGTGTGGTGAGACACTCGGGTGTAGTGAGGCACTCTGATGTAGTGTTGCACTCTGGTGTTGTGAGTCACTCTGGTGTAGTGAGGCACTCTGGTGTAGTGAGGCACTCTTATGAAGTGATACACTCTGGTGTAGTGAGGCACTCTGGTGTTGTGAGGCACTCTGGTGTTGTGAGGCACTCTGGTGTAGTGAAGCACTCTGGTGTAGTGAAGCACTCTGGTGTAGTGAAGCACTCTGGTGTTGTGAGGCACTCTGGTGTTGTGAGGCACTCTGGTGTAGTGAAGCACTTTTGTGTAGTGAAGCACTCTGGTGTTGTGAGGCACTCTGGTGTTGTGAGGCACTCTGGTGTAGTGAAGCACTTTTGTGTAGTGAGGCACTCTGATGTAGTGTTGCACTCTGGTGTTGTGAGGCACTCTGGTGTAGTGAGGCACTCTTATGAAGTGATACACTCTGGTGTAGTGAGGCACTCTGGTGTAGTGAGACACTCTGGTGTTGTGAGGCACTCTGGTGTAATGAGGCACTCTGGTGTAGTGAGGCACTCTGGTGTAGTGTGAGGCACTCTGGTGTAGTGTGAGGCACTCTGGTGTAGTGAAGAACGCCTACTCTTTTACTCCCAACTTACTGACAACTGTGACGACCACTGGTCTGAGAACACGGTGCACAGTAGCTAAAAAATCCCAACTTACTGATGACTGTGTGAAGACTATTGGCTTCGGAACACGGTGCACAGTTGCTAGGTGATCTCTACTTACTGATGACTGTGTGACGACTAGTGACCTCAAAACACAGTGCACAGTAGCTAATTGATCTCCACTTTATACGACTACTGGGCTCAGAACGTAGTACACAGTATCTAATTACACATACCGACTACTGTTATCTTAGTTCAGAGTAGCCAAGATATCGCCAAATACTTGTGGGTGAGAATGAGTTCACATATTTATCTTTTATATTTATTTGATATTATGCCGAATTATTTTTTACAATATAATTTTTTTGTAAGTAGTGATATTAAAGTTTATGTATAAATATTTTTTTATTTTTTTTATTTATTGTGTTTTACTTTTTATATAAAACTAAAATAATTACTTAAGTAATTTTAAAGTTTTTTTTAAGAACTTTACACAAATTTATATAAAACTTTTTATTTTTATATAAGAAATTTTTTGCCTAAAAATTAGTTGTAATTAAGATGATATAAATGTTATTCATTTGTTTGATCTCCCTCACTCAGGAGATACACAGTAGTGTTTTTTTTATATCTTTAAAGGGTAACTAAAATATTCACAATATATTGTGATCATTCATTGTTTCGAGAGAAGTGCGATGCTGGAAGATGACCATTTGTTGATGGGTCATGACTATAGGCGCACCCTTTCTCTCCTCTTCTAAACCTTCTTTCTCTTTATACACGACGACCACTAGGAAACCTCGTGATGGTGCGAGTCACCAAACTCCTGTGGGTTGTAACCACACTGGCCTCAGAACACCGTACACAGTAGTTAAGTGATCACTACTTACTGACGACTGTGACCTACCTACCTAGCGGTTACCTTGAGGTGCTTCCGGGGCTTAGCGTCCCCGCGGCCCGGTCGTCGACCAGGCCTCCTGGTTGCCGGACTGATCAACCAGGCTGTTTGACGCGGCTGCTCGCAGCCTGACGTATGAGTCACAGCCTGGTTGATCAGGTATCCTTTGGAGGTGCTTATCCAGTTCTCTCTTGTACACTGTGAGGGATCGGCCAGTTATGCCCAGTTGTGACGATCAGTGTCCCTGAACAAGGTGCACAGTAGCTAAGTGATCCCTACTTACTTTTGACTGTGTGATGAACATTTGCCTCAGAACACGCTGCACAGTAGCAAACTGATCCCTACTTACTGACTCTGTGACGACCACTGGTCTCAGAATACTGTATACAGTAGCCAAGTGATCCCCACTTACAGATGACTATGTGACGACCACTGGCCTCATAACACAGTGCACAGTAAGTGATCCCCGCTGAATGACGACTACTGGGCTCAGAACATGGTACACAGTAGTTAATTTAATTACTCATAACGGCAAATGTGACCTCAGTTCAGAGTAGCCAAGTTATCACCAATTACTGATGAATGATAATCCAGTCCTGCCTTTAAATACTATAATTATTAAGTATAATTTACAAAATTTTGTTAATAAAAACTTTGATTAAAGAATTTTACGCAAGTTTTTATATATATAATATTTTATTTTGTTTTATATATTTTTCTAACTTTTATACAAAACTGTCAAGTAATTTTAGGCGATTTTAAAATTGTCCTAAAAACTGTTCATTATTTTACACAAATTATTTAATTTTTATATGATTTAATTTTGTCTTTAAGACTTGACTGTAATTAAGATGATATAAATGCTATATATTTGCCTGTCCTTCCAAACGCCAGAGGTAGATTGTAAAGTTGGTTTTCTATACATCGTTAAAGGGTAACTATAATATTCAGAATATATTGTGTTCATTCATTGTTTCAATGCTGGAAGATGACTATTTTTTAATAGGTCATGACTATAAGCGCACCTTTTCTCTCCTCTTCTAAACCTTCTTTCTCTTTATACACGACGACCACTAGGAAGCCTCGTGATGGTGCGAGTCACCAAACTCTTGTGGGTTGCAACCACACTGGTCTCAGAACATGGTACAACTTAGCTAATGTTAGGACCCCAGGTAGCCTGAAGAACGAGTCTAACTGTCTTAGAGTTATTCCGACTACTGGACCTGATTGAGAAATTAGAGGAAGTGTAGATATATGAATATATTCTAAATACATGACAAATTTCAGTGAATAGTTTAAAAGCTTGCGCAGAGGATGAACATGTAAATAAGTGACATGACATGAGATGTCGACACTCTGTTGACATGAAGTGAGACTCGCGGGACATCTTGACCATACTTGAGCAACAGAAGTTGTGAGGGAATGTCGCGTTCTGTTGAGCTCCTGGTCGAGGAGGACCACCTAGTTGTGTACTCCTTCAAGAGGAGGGAATCAGGCAGCCGTTTATGTGGGAAGACTTAATGTACTCAAGTCAGGAGCAGAAGAGCTGTGAGGCAGTCCAAAAGAGACCTGGTTGGATGTCATAGGAGGACAACATCTTGGAGCAGCAGCTGATTGAGCGCCCTCCAGATACAAATTCTGCAGTTTGTTAGGGAGAACTGCAACGTTTGTGTGGGAGAACTGCAACGTTTGTGTGGGAGAACCGCAACGTTTAAAGGAGAACTACAACGTTTGTGTGGGAGAACTGCAACGTTTGTGTGGGAGAACCACAACGTTTGTATGGGAAAGCTACAATGTTTGTGTGGTGGAAGTTAGTGAGAGAACTTCGTGCCAGAGGAGTACAAGCTATACTGTAAGGTGAAGTAGGACTTCCAGTGAGAAGTGGAACTTCATGGACCTAATGAATCTTAGAGTTGTGTAGGGAGCTACACGACGTTGGTGTGAAGCGATTGGCGAGAGCTTCACTGGCATATAAGGAGGACTACACTGATTGGTGGTGCTGCAGGAGTGCCTTACATATTCTGAGGACCCAGATGATGATTGTAGTGGGGACCTCGAGTAATGGAGTAGAGGACCATATGGACCTCGATATCTAAGGGAGTGCTTGATTGTGTTTTTGGTGTGAAAGGCGCAGTGCAAGGAGAGAGATTGATGCTTTTGTAGAGTAGGAAATATATGAATATTATATGTGTCATGTATTGCAGCCTAAAGCAGTTTTTTTCTACCACAAACGTGGCCACACATTTACAATGCTAATCAGCATATATAAATTTTCTTCTGTCCTCCATGGACAGGGTTAGAGATGTGTTAAACATATAGTTCAAGGGTTTATTGAACAATCAACCACAAAAGGTGATTCGGTGCTTTTAAAATACTAAGCTAACCTACATACGTAAATACATAGATACACAGATTTACGTATGCCCTACATAAAATGTTCGATGTGTCTTTTACATAGTGTCATTAATGTGCATTTACCCTAAAACAGTGAATGAAGCATAAGGTTGTGGACTGAAGTCCGAGCAGCAGCCTGGTGCAGTTATAGGCTGGAGACATAAGGTGACATTAGTGTGTTATCAGTTGGTAGTAGCCTAAGAGGTGATTGTACTGTTTTATAACCATTTCCTTTATGTGTATTGTGTATGTTTAAATGTATTAACTATTATGTTTGTTAGCTGGCTTTTGCTCTTGTCCTGGTGAGGCTTCCTGGCTAGAGAGAGAGAGAGAAAGACTCGGATATAACATGGGTGATAGTGGACTATAACTGAGGGGGATTGAGAGATCATCCCACAGTAAGGAGAGTGCGGGGAGTCACGGCGGCACAAGAGGGGGTGTGTACACATGACAACTAGGCAGTGTGAGCCGTAATCCCGAACAATGGTGACGCTGAACCCCTCTCCCAGAACCAGACGCTCACCAGGGTGATCTCCTAAATAATTGCAAGCACTCCAGAGTTCTTTGCTGGTCGACCGACGGTAGCAGGAGTGTGGCTACCGAGGTTCTGTCAGGGAGTAGTTGGGGACCTCTGTTCCATGGTAAGCGAATATCAGGATGGTTCAAATAACCAAGTTTCAGTGCAAGTATAAAGAAACCTCTCCCGACTCCCCTCCACACCCAATGATATTAAGTGATCCCTACTTACATACGACTTTGACGACCTGTTGCCTGAGAACAAGGTGCACAGTAGCTAAGTTATCCCCCACATACTGACGACTGTGACAATCACTGGCCTAAGAACACGGTGCACAGTAACTGTGGTCCCCACTTACTGACTGTGAGAACTACTGGCGCAATGAGGCGCCCTGGCGCAGTGAGGCACCCTGGCACAGTGAGACACCCTGGCGCAGTGAGGTACCCTGGTACAGTGAGGCACCCTGGCGCAGTGAGGCACCCTGGAGCAGTGAGACACCCTGGCGCAGTGAGGCACCCAGGCGCAGTGAGGCACCCTGGCACAGTGAGACACCCTGGCGCAGTGAGGCACCCTGGCGCAGTGAGACACCCTGGCGCAGTGAGGCACCCTGGCGCAGTGAGACACCCTGGCGCAGTAAGGCACCTTGGCGCAGTGAGACACCCTGGCGCAGTGAGACACCCTGGCGCAGTAAGGCACCTTGGCGCAGTGAGGCACCCTGGCGCAGTGAGACACCCTGGCGCAGTGAGACACCCTGGCGCAGTGAGGCACCCTGGCGCAGTGAGACACACTTGGCGCAGTGAGGTACCCTGGCACAGTGAGGCACCCTGGCGCAGTGAGGCACCCTGGCGCAGTGAGACACCCTGGCGCAGTGAGGCACCCTGGCGCATTGAGGCACCCTGGCGCAGTGAGGCACCCTGGCACAGTGAGGCACCCTGGCGCAGTGAGGCACCCTGGCACAGTGAGGCACCCTGGCACAGTGAGGCACCCTGGCGCAGTGAGGCACCCTGGCGCAGAGAGACACTCTGGCGCAGTGAGGCACCCTGGTGCAGTGAAACACCCTGGCGCAGTGAGGCACCCTGGTGCAGTGAGACACCCTTGGCGCAGTGAGGCACCCTGGCACAGTGAGACACCCTGGCGCAGTGAGGCACCCTGGCACAGTGAGGCACCCTGGCGCAGTGAGGCATCCTGGCGCAGTGAGGCACCCTGGCGCAGAGAGACACTCTGGCGCAGTGAGGCACCCTGGTGCAGTGAGACACCCTGGCGCAGTGAGGCACCCTGGCGCAGTGAGACACCCTGGCGCAGTGAGGCACCCTGGCGCAGTGAGACACACTTGGCGCAGTGAGGTACCCTGGCACAGTGAGGCACCCTGGCGCAGTGAGGCACCCTGGCGCAGTGAGACACCCTGGCGCAGTGAGGCACCCTGGCGCAGTGAGGCACCCTGGCGCAGTGAGGCACCCTGGCACAGTGAGGCACCCTGGCGCAGTGAGGCACCCTGGCACAGTGAGGCACCCTGGCGCAGTGAGGCACCCTGGCGCAGTGAGGCACCCTGGCGCAGAGAGACACTCTGACGCAGTGAGGCACCCTGGTGCAGTGAGACACCCTGGCGCAGTGAGGCACCCTGGTGCAGTGAGACACCCTTGGCGCAGTGAGGCACCCTGGCACAGTGAGACACCCTGGCGCAGTGAGGCACCCTGGCGCAGTGAGGCACCCTGGCGCAGTGAGGCACCCTGGCGCAGTGAGGCACCCTGGCGCAGTGAGGCACCCTGGCACAGTGAGGCACCCTGGCGCAGTGAGGCATCCTGGCGCAGTGAGGCACCCTGGCGCAGAGAGACACTCTGGCGCAGTAAGACACCCTGGTGCAGTGAGATACCCTGGCGCAGTGAGGCACCCTGGTGCAGTGAGACACCCTTGGCGCAGTGAGGTACCCTGGCACAGTGAGGCACCCTGGCGCAGTGAGGCACCCTGGCGCAGTGAGGCACCCTGGCGCAGTGAGACACCCTGGCGCAGTGAGGCACCCTGGCGCAGTGAGGCACCCTGGCGCAGTGAGGCACCCTGGCGCAGTGAGACACCCTGGCGCAGTGAGGCACCCTGGCGCAGTGAGACACCCTGGCGCAGTGAGACACCCTGGCGCAGTGAGACACCCTGGCGCAGTGAGGCACCCTGGCACAGTGAGGCATCCTGGCGCAGTGAGGCACCCTGGCGCAGTGAGGCACCCTGGCGCAGTGAGGCACCCTGGCGCAGTGAGACACCCTGGCGCAGTGAGGCACCCTGGTGCAGTGAGACACCCTGGCGCAGTGAGGCACCCTGGCGCAGTGAGGCACCCTGGCGCAGTGAGACACCCTGGCGCAGTGAGGCACCTTGGCGCAGTGAGACACCCTGGCGCAGTGAGACACCCTGGCGCAGTGAGGCACCCTGGCGCAGTGAGGCACCCTGGCGCAGTGAGACACCCTGGCGCAGTGAGACACCCTGGCACAGTGAGGCACCCTGGCGCAGTGAGACACCCTTGGTGCAGTGAGGTACCCTGGCACAGTGAGGCACCCTGGCGCAGTGAGGCACCCTGGCGCAGTGAGACACCCTGGCGCAGTGAGGCACCCTGGCGCAGTGAGGCACCCTGGCGCAGTGAGGCACCCTGGCACAGTGAGGCACCCTGGCGCAGTGAGGCACCCTGGCACAGTGAGGCACCCTGGCGCAGAGAGACACTGTGGCGCAGTGAGGCACCCTGGCGCAGTGAGACACCCTGGCGCAGTGAGACACCCTGGCGCAGTGAGGCACATTGGCGCAGTGAGACACCCTTGGCGCAGTGAGGCACCCTGGCGCAGTGAGGCACCCTGGCGCAGTGAGGTACCCTAGCGCAGTGAGACACCCTGGCGCAGTGAGGCACCCTGGCGCAGTGAGGCACCCTGGCGCAGTGAGACACCCTGGCGCAGTGAGGCACCCTGGCGCAGTGAGACACCCTGGCGCAGTGAGGCACCCTGGCGCAGTGAGGCACCCTAGCGCAGTGAGGCACCCTGGCGCAGTGAGGCACCCTGGCACAGTGAGACACTCTGTTGTTACACTTATTTTCTTACTCCCAACTTACTGACAACTGTGACGACCAGTGGCCTCAGAACACGGTGCACAGTCGCTAATTGATCTCCACTTAATGACGACTACTGGGCTCAGAACGTGGTACACGGTAGCTAATTACACATACCGACGACTGTGATCTCAGTTCAGAGTAGCCAAGCTATCACCAATTGCTGATGGTTGATAATCAATTTATTTATTATAATTATAAGTTATTATACTAAAAAATTTTAAGCTGAAAAAGGCTCTGAAAGAAATTCGAGCAATGTTTAAATATAAATTTTAAAAATTTTTGATTAATTTTTTTCAAGTTTTTATACAAAACTATCATAAAAAATTAGTAATTTTAACGTACCCTTTACAACTTTACATAAATTTATATATTACTTTTAAATTGTATATGAAATAATATTTCTGCTAAGAATTAATTATTAATATGATTTGAGTGTTTTTTAATTATATGTCCCTCGCTCACTCAAGAGGTAGACAATAGTGTTTTTTTTATATCTTTAAAGGGTGACTAAAACATTCATAATATATTGTGATCGTTCATTGTTTCGAGAGAAGTGCGATGCTGGAAGATGACCATTTGTTGATGGGTCATGACTATAGGCGCACCCTTTCTCTCCTCTTCTAAACCTTCTTTCTCTTTATACACGACGACCACTAGGAAGCCTCGTGATGGTGCGAGTCACCAAACTCCTGTGGGTTGCAACCATACTGGTCTCAGAACACCGTACAGAGTAGTTAAGTTATCCGTACTTACTGACAACTGTGACGATCACTGGCCTCAAAACACGGTACATAGTACCAATGTAATAATTACATACTGATGACGGCACGCCGGTGTAGCGAGGCACGCCGGTGTAGCGAGGCCCGCCGGTGTAGCGAGGCACGCCGGTGTAGCGAGTTCCGCCGGTGTAGCGAGGCCCGCCGGTGTAGCGAGGCCTGCCGGTGTAGCGAGGCCCGCCTGTGTAGCGAGGCACGCCGGTGTAGCGAGGCCCGCCAGTGTAGCGAGGCCCGCCGGTGTAGCGAGGCCCGCCGGTGTAGCGAGGCCCGCCGGTGTAGCGAGGCCCGCCGGTGTAGCGAGGCCCGCCGGTGTAGCGAGGCCCGCCGGTGTAGCGAGGCCCGCCGGTGTAGCGAGGCCCGCCGGTGTAGCGAGGCCCGCCGGTGTAGCGAGACCCGCCGGTGTAGCGAGGCCCGCCGGTGTAGCTAGGCCCGCCGGTGTAGCGAGACCCGCCGGTGTAGCGAGGCACGCCGGTGTAGCGAGGCACGCCTGTGTAGTGAGGCCCGCCGGTGTAGCGAGGCCCGCCGGTGTAGCGAGGCCCGCCGGTGTAGCGAGGCCCGCCGGTGTAGCGAGGCCCGCCGGTGTAGCGAGGCCCGCCGGTGTAGCGAGGCCCGCCGGTGTAGCGAGGCACGCCGGTGTAGCGAGGCACGCCGGTGTAGCGAGGCACGCCGGTGTAGCGAGACCCGCCGGTGTAGCGAGGCCCGCCGGTGTAGCGAGGCCCGCAGGTGTAGCGAGGCACGCCGGTGTAGTGAGGCCCGCCGGTGTAGCGAGACCCGCCGGTGTAGCGAGGCACGCCGGTGTAGCGAGGCCCGCCGGTGTAGCGAGGCACGCCGGTGTAGTGAGGCCCGCCGGTGTAGCGAGGCCCGCCGGTGTAGCGAGGCACGCCGGTGTAGTGAGGCCCGCCGGTGTAGCGAGACCCGCCGGTGTAGCGAGGCACGCCGGTGTAGCGAGGCCCGCCGGTGTAGCGAGGCACGCCGGTGTAGTGAGGCCCGCCGGTGTAGCGAGGCCCGCTGGTGTAGCGAGGCACGCCGGTGTAGTGAGGCCCGCCGGTGTAGCGAGGCACGCCGGTGTAGTGAGGCCCGCCGGTGTAGCGAGACCCGCCGGAGTAGCGAGGCACGCCGGTGTAGCGAGGCCCGCCGGTGTAGCGAGGCACGCCGGTGTAGCGAGGCACGCCGGTGTAGCGAGGCCCGCCGGTGTAGCGAGGCACGCCGGTGTAGTGAGGCACTCCTTCTGACATACTCTTACTTTTTTACTCCCAACTTACTGACAACTGTGACGATCACTGGTCTGAGAATACTGTGCACAGTAGCTAAAAAATCCCAACTTACTGATGACTGTGTGAAGACCATTGGCTTCGGAACACGGTGCACAGTAGTTAGGTAATCCGTACTTACTGGTGACGATCACTGACCTCAGAACGTGGTACACAGTAGCTAATTACACAAACCGACTACTGTGATCTCAGTTCAGATTAGCCAAGCTATCACCAATTACTTATGAGTGAGAATAAATTTACGTATCTAACTATTATAATTATCTGGTATTATACTTAAATTTTTTAAATGTTTTAGTAAGTTAGAATGAATGAATGAATTAAATATAGGTCAAGATACCCTAATGGGTGAGCGTGGAAGTGGGGATAGGGGAAGAATTAGTGGGGGTGAGAGGAAGGGTTTTCAGTATGAGGTAAAGTGCCAGGGCTAGACCCAGCTGCATGGCATTGAAATCGTTATGACCAGACTAGGCAATGAAGGCTAGGAATCGGATCTTTGTGACAACGTTTCGTCTTTCTGAGCACCCACGGAGATAGCAGCCCTCAGCTGGGTGTGCCCTGGAGGCTCACACCAGATGTGGTCTTAGATCTGCTAATCAGCATCGTGCCCCACCCAAGACACCAGAAAACGGGAGCTAGCTGGTCCCCCCCCCCCTAAAGAGGTGGGGGGGGGGAGAAGAGTTAGGAGGCTATAGTTGGAAGTTTGGTGATTTGAGTAGTGGTATATTAGAGGAGAGGGGTCATGAAAAGGACGGACCAGGAGGTGGATCGTCGATCAGGTTAAAGAGGTTGTGCGTATGTCTGGGTCTGCTTAGGACGTTTCTGAGGAACGCGTCGTAGTTGTCATGATAGGTGAGAATTCTATTAATCTGTTTCTTCCCCATAGTATCCCAGGTTATGTTCAGAGGTGGGATGTTCGCCCACTCATGCAGGGCCTCACTAGTGGTGAAGTCCTGCCAGTGGGTATCGAACACCCATCTCAGAGCCCTGTTCTGGGTACGCTGGAGTTTCTTCCTATTTGTTGGTGCTGCAAGTGAGAGTGGGATCGGTGCATTTGTTAGGAGTGGGAGAATAAGTGTTTTGTATAGATAGAGCTTGGTGGCTTGGGAGGCATGTTTGAGTGGGAAGAGTTTTGATAGAGCGTTTGAGGCTATAGCTTTCTTGGGTGTTATGTGTGTGTGAAAGCGAAGCTTGAAGTCTAATGTGAGTCCAAGTACTGTGGTGTTGTTGACTCTTGAGATCTGGGTTGCATCTGGTGATTGAGAGTAGAGTTTTACTGGGTCAGGGTTACGTCGTTTGTTGTAGAAGAAGTATGTGATTTTAGACTTGTTGGGGTTTCTTTTTATTCGCCAGTCGTGTTCCCAGAGGGTGACTTTGTCTATTTCTTGCTGTGCTTTCCGTGTGAGGGCGTTAATCGTATAGTCCGAGATCAGTTGGGTTACGTCGTCAGCGTAGCAAAGGGTAATTGATGTCCAGTATATTGGGTCAGGAATGTCGTTTATATAGAGTATGTATAAGGTTGGTGAGAGAACTGAGCCCTGGGGACACCTGCATTTAGGTTGAAGTAACCTGACAGCTTGCTGAGGAACTTGATCTGCATCTTTCTATTTGTTAGAAAGCTGCAAAGTAGCCGCTGCATGTTGTCAGATAGTTGAAATAGAGTGCAGAGTTTGTAACGTAGGCCGTCGTGCCATACTGTGTCAAAAGCCTTTTCGACGTCCTTTGCAATGAGGGCCGTCTTGGCCCTCTGGTGCTTATTTATGGAGAGGTAGTTTGTTATTATGTTCAGTGCGTCTTGTGTTGAGCGGTGTTGTCTGAAGCCAAATTGTTTGTCTGTCAATATGTTTTTGCGTTCTAGGTGATTCCTGAGTTTTTGATTAATGAGTTTTTCGTATACTTTTCCTAGTGTCTCTAGTAGGCTGATCGGTCTGTAGTTCTTAGGGCCTGTCGGGGATTTTTGGGTTTTGGAATGAGGATTGCTGTGGCTTCTTTGAATGGGTTAGGGAAATATCCTGATGCTAGTGAGGCGTTGTAGACGTCTGTGAGTGCAAAAATTAGGGGGTCTGGAAGTTGCTTGAGGAGAGCTTGGCCAATGCCAGAGGCTCCTGGGGCTTTACGTCTGGTGTTCTTAAGCATGAGTTTAACTTCTTCAGGTAGTATTGATTCTGTGAGGTCACTTTCTAAGTCGTCTAGTCTCGTGAGGTCAATGGTAGGGTAGTGTGTGATGGCCTGAGGGTTGTGCCGGATCCATGTTTCTACTCTGTTTATGTTTTGTATTGCTGTTGGCTGTGGGGGGTGGGGATTGAAGATGTCCTGCCAGTGTTGTTTGAATATGTCTACTACTTCTGAAGGATCGGTGTAGTTTTGATTGTTGTGAGTGATGTATGTAAAGACAGAAGAGGAGGAATTTCCCCTGATCCTCTTTATGAAGTTCCAGAATTGTTGTGGAGTTGTTTTTCTTTGTATTTCAGCTTTATGTATGAGTTTCTCCCAGTGGTTAGCATGGTCTTGGTCAAGGCTGTTGAGTGTGTGGTTTTTGAGTATAGTGAGGTCTGTGTTTACTTGGTTGTATCTGTGAAGGTTGTGGGTGAATCTGTTGTGATAGCAGGAGAGTAGCCTTTTTGTTCTGATCGAAGGAAAAAAGGAGTATCTGGTTTTGTGGGTAGTTTTTGGAATGGTAGCATCAGCTGCTTGTATGATGTTATTCTGGATGGTGAGGATTTGGGAATCTATGTCTGTGTGTGGTTTGTCTTGGAAGTTGTAGGGCTGTGTGCTGGCAGTTAGGTGTTGTTTGAAGGCTTCCCAGTCTGCATTTTGATAGTCATATTGTGGGGTGGCTGGGATGAGTATGGGGTTGCTGGAGAGTGTGAGTGATATGGGTATGTGATCTGAGCCGGTGAGGGGTCCGGGTGTGATGTAGTGTTGGAGGCGGGTGCCTGCTCTGTTGGTGAGGATGAGATCTGGTCTCCCAGTTCCACTGTGTGTGTAGCTTGTTTGGAAGTCGGGGCCAAGGAAGGTGACGTGTTTGTTTTGGTGGAGTTGGTGTAGTTTCAGCCAGTGTCAGCTTCAGTGATCACAGTGTTACACAGTGTGAGGCCAGTGTCAGCTTCAGTGATCACAGTGTTACACAGTGTGAGGCCAGTGTCAGCTTCAGTGATCACAGTGTGAGGCCAGTGTCAGCTTCAGTGATCACAGTGTTACACAGTGTGAGGCCAGTGTCAGCTTCAGTGATCACAGTGTGAGGCCAGTGTCAGCTTCAGTGATCACAGTGTTACACAGTGTGAGGCCAGTGTCAGCTTCAGTGATCACAGTGTTACACAGTGTGAGGCCAGTGTCAGCTTCAGTGATCACAGTGTTACACAGTGTGAGGCCAGTGTCAGCTTCAGTGATCACAGTGTTACACAGTGTGAGGCCAGTGTCAGCTTCAGTGATCACAGTGTTACACAGTGTGAGGCCAGTGTCAGCTTCAGTGATCACAGTGTGAGGCCAGTGTCAGCTTCAGTGATCACAGTGTTACACAGTGTGAGGCCAGTGTCAGCTTCAGTGATCACAGTGTTACACAGTGTGAGGCCAGTGTCAGCTTCAGTGATCACTGTGTTACACAGTGTGGGGCCAGTGTCAGCTTCAGTGATCACAGTGTTACACAGTGTCAGCTTCAGTGATCACAGTGTTACACAGTGTGAGGCCAGTGTCAGCTTCAGTGATCACAGTGTTACACAGTGTGAGGCCAGTGTCAGCTTCAGTGATCACAGTGTTACACAGTGTGAGGCCAGTGTCAGCTTCAGTGATCACAGTGTTACACAGTGTGAGGCCAGTGTCAGCTTCAGTGATCACTGTGTTACACAGTGTGTGGCCAGTGTCAGCTTCAGTGATCACAGTGTTACACAGTGTCAGCTTCAGTGATCACAGTGTTACACAGTGTGAGGCCAGTGTCAGCTTCAGTGATCACAGTGTTACACAGTGTGAGGCCAGTGTCAGCTTCAGTGATCACAGTGTTACACAGTGTGAGGCCAGTGTCAGCTTCAGTGATCACAGTGTGAGGCCAGTGTCAGCTTCAGTGATCACAGTGTTACACAGTGTGAGGCCAGT